>NC_134487.1:71578766-71861266 GCF_040206685.1 Ascaphus truei | reverse complement strand
TATATATATATATATACGTTACCATCCAGATGAAAGGCAAAGCAGAGACAGCACTCAGAAAGTAAGTTTTCAAAAAGCTATATTGTCAAAAAATCACATAGATCCTACGTTTCGAACCCACAGAGGGCTCTTTATCAATGGGATGTGTATGTATATTTACAGCCCAGAGTATGCTTTGTACGTCCTGTACTACTGACAGTAAAAACTTTAACATTTGGATTTGCACTGGTTGCAGGTTGCACTTAAGGACATTTGTCTTGCACTGGTTTCCCCTGGTATCTCTCCTCCCTCCCTGGTCTCCCTATCCCCCCTGGTCTCTCTCTCCCCCCCCCCCCCCCTTGGTCTCTCTCCCCCTTCTTGGTCTCTCTCCCCTTCCCTGGTCTATCTCCCCCCCCTGGTCTCTCTCTCCCCCCCCCCTTGTCTCTCTCTCATCCCTCCCTTGTCTCTCTCTCCCCCCTCTGGTCTCTCTCCACCCTACTTGTCTCTCTCTTGTATTGTATTTACCTAATTATAAGAATGTGAGGTTAAAGTTTTAAAGTTTTATGGTATAGTTAGGAACATAGGTTCTAGGCTGGAAGGGAGTCCCCTCTGGAGGGAAAGAGGTGATGGGGGATAGGGGAATAAACGTGGATATGGGTGGTAAGTTTATGTAAAGGGGTGGGGGGCGGGGAAGGGGGCTGGGTCCATTCCCACGAACGGTATGGGTCTCCACATGAGTACCAGTAGGCCCACGCCATGTTGGCTAATGCAAGTCCTCACTGGACCAGCGGACACTGAGGTCAGCAGTTGGAAGAAGACCATCCAGGACTGCGGCCAAGCTGGACATCCAGGATGGGCTGTTAATGTGGTAGCCAGGGTTAGCTCGAAGGCTGTCACAGGATGTTCATTATCTGTATTGATCTGTTGTTTGTATTTGTTTCAAAGTTTCCCTCTTGTGTGTCCCAGTGTTTTTTTTTCTTCCCCGGCAGCCAGAGAGTATGGTTCAGATGTGGTCCAGCCCGAAGCGGAGGGCCTCGTTCAGGGTCACACTACGGGAACAGGTAGCCCTTAGTAAAGCTCAATCCTTAACATCAACAATGGGTAAGGACTTCGTAATTTTGTCCCACAATGTTGAGGGATTTAATAGTCCCAAGAAGTGGCGGATGGCCCTATCTGATTACAAGAGAAATGACCCAGATATTATTCTCATACAAGAGACACACTTCTCCAAATCGAGTTACCCAAAACACATAGACGGCAGATACAGGAATTGGTCCTCAGCATCAGCAAAAAAAATAAGAGAGGAGTAGCAATCCTTGTCCACAATCGTGTACGGTTGAATATTAACTTAACAAAGAAAGATTAAAACGGTCGGTTCCTCATTGTGGTGGGGGACATCAGAGGCCAAAGCATAACTTTGGCTAATGTTTATGCTCCAAGTGAGCAAGCAGAATTATTCATGGACAAATTCTTCTCCATGATAGAAAAAATAGATCAGGGCTGTGTTATTGTGGGAGGAGATTTCAACCAGACTCTAGACCCAACGTATGACAGGTGTACACCAGGGGTTAATCTCCGCCCGAAAACCCGGCTAGCATGGTCCAGGGGGTTAAAAGCCCTGGTAGACGTATGACGGAACAACACCAGGGGGAGAGAGGGTACATCTTTTACTCACATCCACATGACAGGTACAGCAGGATAGACTACCTCTTTGTCTCTAATAGAATGGTTTCTCAGATCTCCCACACGGGAATCCATGATATTTCATGGTTGGATTACGCACCTATTGAGCGGCGGTGCACTGATTTTAGACTTAACAGACCAGGAGCGAACTGAAAACTCAATGAGTTATTAATAAAAATCCCTGAATTTGAACAAAAAGTAGGGGACAAAATCAGGGAGTACTTCCAGATGAACGTAGGCAGTGTTTCATCACAGTCCACCCTATGGGAGGCCCATAAGGCAACGTTGAGAGGAGAACTCATAGGGATGGCGAGCAGACGTATAAAGGGAGAGGGACACGGAGATTAAAAAGCTTCAATCAGAATGGGCTGCCCTTTCTGCCCTGCATAAAAAAACAAGCATGCACCGACCCTGAAGGTCTTGCTTGATACTAAAACAAAACTACATTTATTACTGCCTCCCGGGCTGAGAACAGCTGTCATGGTCCAAGCGGAAATCTTTCGAAAAAGCGAACAAGCCAGATCCCCTACTTTCCAATAAACTAAAAGAAAAATCACAAAACTTCCATATTCAGGCAATTCGGACAAGGAAAGGTGACCTTACTTCTGACCCCAAACTAATTGTTGAAGAATTCAAAGCCTATTACGAGATCCTATACGATGGGGCGAAAGTCTCTCAGAGCAAGTCCACGCGTAAAAAGCTAAGAGCATTCCTATCAGAGGAAAGTCTGCCCAAGTTGAGCAGAGAGGAAAGGGAGGTGCTACAGGAAGACTTCACATTAGAGGAGCTGATAGAGGTAATGAAGTCATTGAAGCCTTCTAAAGCCCCTGGTCCAGATGGCTTCTCTAATCTATATTACAAAAAAAATCGGAAAATCTTAGCACCTCATTTACTAAAACTATTCAATTCCTTCTTACCGGGTGCCCCCATCCCAGGCCCGATGCTGCAGGCGTCCATCTCAGTGATTCATAAACAAGGGAAGGACCCAGCGGACTGCAAAAGTTATAGACCTATCTCATTAATTAATTCAGACATCAACATTTTCTCCAAATTATTGGCCAACCGTATTAACCAGGCGATGCCAAAGCTGGTCCATCCTGATCAGGTGGGTTTCATATATGAACCGGAGAAAAGGCTGCTCAAAGCTCTAAACGGAGAGCAAAAAAATATAAATAATAAGGTCAATAACACTTTGGACAGCTGTGGTTGGAAGTGAGGGAGAATTCAAACGTGGGATTGAACATAAACTGCTGGGAGAAGTAACCAGAGACAAATATATGCAGTGTAGGAGTTCCAATGGACAACGCTACCTGGGATAAGCATGTAACAGAGGAAAGGTATATTACCTCTGTTGATCCCGTAGTGTAGCACTCCGTTTGCCCTGCGTGTCTGTCCGGTCTTTAGCGTGGATATCCTAGGCTCCAATTCTGCTGCCAATTCCTTCTCTCCAACCCCGTGGAGCTCCCGAGTGCCGGTGGTGTGTGTAACCACTTCCGGTCTGTCCGGGAACGCTCCACTCACTCTGTAGGTTCCTCAAGTTGCTCTGGTGTGGGGAAGAATCCCATATGTCGTGCCCTCACAGCCTCAGTGCGTCTCTCCAATCGGCAGGCAGTAAGCAAGGAAATAAAGATTGGTATGAAACAACTGTGACGTCCAAAAATAAAGCATCCTCAGCTCACCAGGAAGTAGAACAAATAAAAACGTTTATTAAACTACATAAAAACGAAAAAATGACAAACAAAATACAAAAAAACAACCTCCTATGCGTTTCAGGCTCTAAAAGCCCTTTCTCAAGGAGTATGGTTGGAACTGTGTGTTAAGCACCTTAATATAGACCCTCCTGTGTACTTGGAAAGCAGCTGTAGGTAATTGCAATGAATTATAATCACATTTGTTGTTTCATATGTGGCAGGCAGGCGGCAGACAACACTAGACGGATAGTATATTTAATCGATTTGGCAAAGAGGAAAAATATCCCGTCAATGGTGTTAAGTCTGGACGCTGAGAAAGCATTTGATCGAATCGACTGGCCCTACCTGAGAGGGACACTGAAAGAGTTTGGCCTAGGTGGGAGAATGATTAATGCAATTCTAGCTCTGTTTCGGGGTCCGACGGCAAGGGTCAGACACCAGGGCTTCCCGTCAGAAGAATTCCAGATAAAGAGTGGCACCAGACAGGGTTGTCCCCTGTCCCCCCTACTCTTTGCATTATGCATTGAGCCCTTGGCGGCACACATCCGCCTAAGCCCAGACATAGCAGGGATACAAATTCAGGAGCAGTCACACAAGGTGGCCCTGTATGCAGACAATGTTATTCTAACATTGTCGAAACCCCTTACCTCTCTACCGAATGTGTTTAGCTTGTTGGGGGAATTTAATAAGATCTCTGGCTTCAAAATTAATCAGTCAAAGTCAGAAGCCCTAAATATAAACCTGCCTAAGGTCACAGAAAACTAATTGAGGTTAATTTCATTTTCAAATGGCAAGTCTCCTACATAAAATACCTAGGGGTTAATATCTCTAAAGATTATAGCGCCCTATATAAAGCAAATTACCCCAGACTAATAAGGACTCTGAAGGAGGATCTCAGAAGGTGGTCAGATTATAGCATCTCTTGGATCGGCAGGATCCAGAGCTTAAAAATGAACCTTCTCCCCAGAATTTTATATCTGTTCCAGACCCTTCCAGTACAAGTTACCAAATAAGACATCCTCCGGCTGCAGTCCTCTATGGTGAAATTTGTCTGGGGTAAGAAAAAGCCACGTATTAAATCTAGCACGTTAATCAGGCCAACTATAAGAGGAGGACTAGCGATACCTTGTTTGTTGTCTTATTTCAGAGCGTCCCAATTATCTCAAATTATACAGTGGCACTTGCACCCTAGCCTTAAACGCTGGGTCGAGTTGGAAAAAGAGTTCTGTGCTCCCATAGAGCTACAGGATCTAATTTGTCTCCCAAAATGGGTATTTAAATCCATCGGAGAACCGCTCGCCGCATTGGACAGCTCTTTGGCAGTTTGGGAAAGTACCAAGTATAGGTGTGCCCTCACAGTGAGGCACTCCTTAATGACCCCGTTTGTGGGAAACCCTGATTTTGCTCCGGGCCTGAGTAGTATTGACTTTTTAACCTGGAAACAGAAGGGCCTCATGAGGCTCTTGCAGCTGGAGGGAAGAAAATCAATAAAATCCTGTGAGCAAATTAAATCTGAAAAAGAGATGCCAAACTCTAATTTTTTTAGATACCTCCAGCTGCGTGCGTTCCATACTAAAATCCCAAAACGCCCAAGGCGAACAAATTTTGAGCAGGTATGTTCAAGAGGAACAGACACTAGGGGACTTACTTCTAGGATTTATAGAGAGGTGGTCTGTCCTGCAACAGACGGTGACAACAAACTCAGCTATAGGAGTAAATGGGAGGCAGAATTAGGGGAGACTTTAGAGGACGAAGATTGGGATACCATAGTGACAACGGCGGCAAAGAGTTCTATGTGTGTCACATTAAAGGAGAATGCAGATAAGGTCCTGATGAGGTGGTACCTCACCCCGACAAGATTGGCAAAGTTTGTCAAGAACTACCCCCCATTGTGCCCGAAACAATGCGGGGAACAGGCAGACTTGCTGCACATGCTGTGGATTTGCGCCAAAGTGGCCCCAATCTGGGAGTCCATCAGGAATTCTCTGTCTCGCAGTCCCTTTGGACCCCTGGTTGTTCCAGTTAGGCAGGCGCACCCAGGGGCTAAACAGATCTGAGCACAAATTAGTTGCAAATTTTGCAACAGCCCTAAGGTACGAAATAGCAGCCTTGTGGAAGCAACCCGAATTACCCACAATCCCAAAATTTAGGAATAGAATTTGGTACGTATGCCGGATGGAGCAGTTGACAAGTTTGGTCAATGACACCGGCGAAAACTTTCTAAAAGTCTGGTCACCGCGGTTGGCCCAGTCAGATATCCCCGGGGTGGAGGCCACCAATATATTGCTCTGTTAAAGGGAAATGCATTCTCCTTTGATAGGTCGATACATACTATAGGTAGGTGGGGGACAGGTAGGGATGACTGGATTGTACATTTACAGGCCAAAGGATCAAGAGCCATACATAGGGGACCCTGGTATGAAGATGAAGATCCTAAAGAGGATATAGAGTGCAGTGCTCCTCAGGCTGTTTAAAAAAAAAAAAAATAATAATCCTCTCTCCCTCCCCCCTCCCCCCTCCCCCCTCCTCTGGTGGGTTTGTGTTAATGTTTGTGGTCTTGTTAGTCGGTTGGTTTCCCCAGTGAGTCAAGTTAGTCTACTCAGATAGAAAAAAAAGAGGTGTTTTGATTACAGAATCGTAAGACATTGTGTTGTTAGATAATTTTATGCCTGTACCATTCACCTAATAAAAACTTTTGGTTGAAAATGTGTCAAAGGTTTTTAGAATTTGGGTGATTTGTAATCTTATAGATTGGTGCTAACAGGAGTCCCTTTCTAGCTTCCCTTCGGTGAATGAGGGGACTAGCTCTATCACAGTGAGGTTGGGGACTAAATAGGGCAGATAGGTACTTTGGGCCTGGACAGCAAATTGGCAATGAGACATGCACTGTTACCTCCATGGAACGTCCTGTAACCTTAATAAACATACACAGTATATTCACAATTCCCTTTCTGGAATAATACAAACCAGACATTGAGAACAATACTAGGTAGTTTACTGAATAAAAGGGTGAAGAACAAACAAACTAAAAGTTGCACCCCACCTCCACCCAAGGTACCTTTTCCCAATACAATCTGTTCCATAGAAGCTCTTAGTATGTAGTGTATAGGTTTTTCTTAATTAATACCACGTGGACAGGGTCCACCTACAGATGTAGCCAGATATATTGTCGAGTATTCCGCCAGGAAAAAGTAGTTGACATCTGCCTGACCACTGCCTGCTCACGGATTCTCCACGGTCAGGATTAACACAGTGGGGTCCCTGCCTCTGAATGGGAATCCAGGCTGCACCAGTCTGGAGAGATGCGCAGTGAGAGCAGACATAATCGGTCCCTCTCTCTGCGCATCTCTAACAGGCGATTACAATGTTTTCATTTTATTTTCATTACATACTGTAGAATTGAAGCAGGGGGTCTCCGGAGCTGAATCACATTAATTTCAGCCCGGGTAACCCCCTGCTTCCCGAGTTACAGGCCCCAGTATGGGGTGCCGATATCTCCTGCAAGATGAATTATTCTGTGTCACATGAACGGGATATTTAAACCTGCAGACACACACACACAATTTTCCCCCGGCCACACACACACACTTTTCCACCCAGATACACATACACACACACTTATCCTCCGAGACACATACTGTACACACACTTACTTACCCAGACACACTTACTTACTCCCTCTCTCCAGTCTGTGTCTCTCTTACTTGTGTGCCTACATCCTTTTCCCAATATATCTCTCCCCAGTCTGTGTGTCTCTGTCTCCCCACATTCTATGTCTGTATCTCTTTGGACCCTAGCTATCAATGTGGAGCAGGAGGGAGTTCTCACTGACTTTCGGGTCTTACCAAAGGAGCTCCTCTGTATCTGACCCCTCCCCCACCCTCCTCTGTAGCAAACCCTGTCCCCACCCTTGTCTGCAGCTAATCACATACACCCCCCTCTCCTCTGCAGCAGCAGCTGCTGCTGCCAGGCCAATCCTCTGCTCTGCTACCAGTCAGCATCCTCCACTCTGTCAAAACAGTGAAATTCAACCAAAACCGGGAGATTTCAGGGAATGTCTGCACACAGGGACACGTCATAAAGAATTGGGATTGTCCCGGTGAAACCGGTGAACAGTGGTACCACAAAATACTGAGCACTAGGTAAAAAATCCTGTTAGTTATGTATTACAAGTTAAAACTTTTGCATTATATGCAATTTTAAGGAATACATTTTATTTTATTAATTAAACAGTTACTGTACATACAGTAGGTTTTGCAAATTCAACATACACTGTGCATATGTTTTGTATTAAGAATAATTGCAATTAAACTAAAAGTTTTTTTTAAAATAATTTCATATAGGGGCCTATGCAGAGAGCAGCGCTATTTCGAAATTCGCCATTTTTTGGAGAAAATCGCGCAGAAAGCAGCAGAAAATGGCGAGTTCCGAAAAACGCGCCAATTTTTCTTTTCTATTTGTAAAACTCGCCTCGCGGCTGGCGAGAACCTCAATCTCGCCAGTTTTAAAAATATCCGTATGCAGAGAGGCGCGAACGGCATCTAGCGGCTGTTTGTCTCCTTTTTGCCTCGCCAAAAAAAACTGGCAAGAAGCTGCCGCTCGCGGCCATTGCAAAGGGAAAAAAAAGGCGCGAATTTGTTTTTACACGTTTCTGAAGCGCGCATCTCGCCAATTTAAACTCGCCACACGCATCCATGTTAAACATAGCAGAATTCGCACTTTTCTGCATATGGAGAATAAAACTCTCCAAAAAAGCTACTTTTTAAAAAATTCGCCAATTTTAAAATTCGCTGCTCTCTGCATAGGCCCCATAGTGTTTTGATTTATATATAGAAACATTTTATTTTCTGTTGCAATTATTTTAAGCACAAAATGGTGCATGTTAAAGAACTAATTAATGAGATAAAGGAACATATCACACAGCTTAACAAAAGGGAGACTCAGAACGAGCAAAGAATTGGTGAAACTATGACTGATGTGGTTGAATTAAAACAGCACATGGTAGCAATGAAGAAGAAAAAAACAATGAACTTAAATAAAATAGACAACTTGGAAAATCATTCCAGAAGAAACAATTTACGGCTCGTAGGAGTCCCAGGGATCTTAAAGCAGAGAAATGGCTTCAATTTATTTCAAAACATCTCACTGTGATATTAGTCATAAACAATGAATCGCCTACCATCTTGATTGACAGAGCACACAGAATTGGGCCACTCCGGGAAACAACAGGAGCAAAACCAAGGGTAGTGATTTTTAAGTGCCTAAATTACAAAGACAGAAGGCAAATATGGGGGACTTACAAAAAAGTGCAACCCATACAATGGAATGGAGCAAAAATCCTAATATTCCAGGACTTCTTGGCCAAAGTAGTCAGAGCGCAAAATAAATGAGCAGAAATATGCACTAAACTGCATAAGCAAGGTGATAAATGTGGTTACTTTTCCCTGAAAAAACTGAGGATCTTCAACAAAGGATATGAAGAGCTATCTTCACCTAAGGAAGCAAAGATTATTTAACCACATTGAAGAAAAAAAAAGACACCAGAGCTTTTACTATGGGCAAGTCTAGCTGGGATAGCCATGATGGCCCTTCAGAGATGAATACCTGAAACACGTTAGGGAACTCTTCACCACTGAAACTGCTGGGAGGCACATATGTGAAAGTGTCTAAAGAGACTGGACTGAGTTGGAAGTAGGATATGTGTGATATATAATTATGGACAGGACTGGTTTAATAGATAAAAATGTAGATAACCACAATATTTGGTGTAAAAAGTAGTCTAATTTTCGCTCTCTAACCTCTTCTTTTGGCCTTCACCAATGGCTGCAGCCATCACCCACAAGGATGGCCTCTACCTTTCACTAAAAACTTTTCACTCTCTAACTTCTCCATTTCCCCCTTTCCTCTCTTTGATCATCATCTCATCAAATTTTCTCTCTCTCACTTCTCCACCTCTATCTACCCCTCGTATCTGCAGAAACCTGCATTACATTAACCTCTGGCTCTTGATTCCACTTTGCATTCCTCCCTTTCCACACTCAGCCCCACTACAGACTCTGATAACCTGGACAGGAACTACAACTCGGCCCTATCATACTCTCTTGATCTACATGCCACTCTTTTTCTCTCCCTTCTAACCCCAGACCCTGGTTAAACTACCACACACACATGTTTCGCACCTGCACTCTCTCCTCTGAAGGCCTCTGGAAGAAATCTCATACTCTTGCAGACTTCCTTCACTGCAAATGGATCTTATCCGGTTTCATTTCTACCCTCTTCCAGACTAAACAAAGCTATTTTTCGTCACTAATCAACACTTGCAAGTCTAACCCATGGAGACTCTTCTCAATCTTTGACCACCATCTGTTACCTGTCTTTCTTCCTCTATTTCACATCATGACTTTGCTGACTATTTCAAGTCAAAGGTGGGTTCCATTCATCAAGACATCCCCGCTGTATCCTCCTCACATGCTATGCCTCTTCCTAACTCTCCTCCTGCCTTCCTCATCTCCCTTTCCTCTGTCACAGAGGAGGATGTGTTGTTGCTAATCTCTTCTTTTCCCTCTACCTCCTGACCTCTTGACCCCATTCCCTCCCATCTCCTCAAACCTCTTGCTCTTACTCTAATCCCCACGCTCAAACATATTTTCAACTCCTCCCTCTACTCTGGTACCTTTCCCTCCTCCATCAAACATGCAACAGTAATGCCCTTACCAAAAAACAACAAGCTTGACCCTACCTGTCTCTAATTATCGCCCTGTCTCCCTCCTGCCTTTTGCCTTTAAACTCTTTGAATGCCTTGTATTCTCTCGCTTGCTCTATTTTCTCCCCACGTACGCTCTCCTAGACCCTCTATAATCTGGCTTTCGCACTGCACACTCCACTGAAATATCCCTCACCAAAATAGCTAATGACATCCATGCTGCAAAAAACAAAGGTCATTACACTTTGCTCATATTACTCAAACTCTCTGCTGCCTTTGATACTCTGGACCACCCTCTTCTCCTTAACATTCTCCATACTCTTGGTATCTGTAACAGAGCTCTATCCTGGATTTCCTCTTACCTCTCCCATCGTACTTTCAGTGTCTCGTTTGCTAACGCCTCCTCCTCCTCTGTCGATCTCTCTGTGGGTGTACCCTGGGGCTCTGTACTGGGACCTCTTCTCTCTTTACACACTCTCTCTAGGTGACTGTATCACATCTCTAGGGTTCAAATATCACCTCTATGCTGATGACACACAAATGTAATACTCTAACGCAGACTTTCATTCTCTCCTGTCTTGACTATTGTAACCTTCTACTGTCTGGCTTTCCTGTCTCTCACCTGTCTCCCCTACATACAGTATATCCTAAACACTGCTGCTAGAATGCACTGACCTTGACCCCTTGCAGATGCACTTACCATAACACCCTCCTATTTTCTATGTATGTTTTCCCTACTTACCACTTCGATTGTAAGCTCTTCATGGTAGGGACACCCTTTCCTATTGTTACTTTCATGTCTGAAGCACTTATTCCCATTGTTTTATATTATTATGTCACGTGTATGTCCGCGATTATAGTTGAGGCGTGCATGAGCGCAATGCCATGTGCCTCCGGAACAAATGTATGTACCCTCATGATGCCGCCCAGGGAGCGTGCGGCTGCGCACGTGATTCTCGGCAAGACAAAAAATTATGTCTTTGCCGTGCGACGGCCGGGTCACGTGCGTGGTTCAGCCAAAGAGGGCAAATCGCTCACTTGACGTCACGGCCACGCCACCGCCATGCCTCCTTGTCGCCATAGACTTCAGTGCAGGTTTCGTACGAGTAGCAGGCGCACGTGGCTTCATGCGTTCCATCACGTGCACAGAGTAACAATAATCATGGCATATTACTGCTGTTAAGAGCTATTTACCTGGATGGTGCTTGTAACAGAGGAGTAATCCCTGTTCAAGTAATGTGCCTTTAATCTGGCAGTGTGGTGGTTAACTGCTGGTAGTCAATTAATAAACACCACCTGCCTGATTGCTTACAAAAGCCTGTCTGTTGAGACAGGAAGTGACTCCTTAGCTCTGACTGAGAGCTGACCTTTGGAGAGACAGAGGAGTGTTCTTGAGACTCCCATGAGAGTCTGACCAAGAGAACACACATCTCTGGAGCTGACCGGTCTTGAGCTCTGCCCAGCATAGCTGATTGCAAGACACCAAATAAGACTTCTAAACCTGGATGCTGATATTTTCTGTGCACACACGGGTGCGGTTCCAGGAGAGCAGAGAAGCTTACTCTACAGCAAGAAACAGATAAGACTTTCATTATTAAGAGACTGCTTATATCTGCTTATTTCATGCTATATGTTTTGGGGCTGCAAGACATGCTTTACAAAGGGAGATGTGAATTAATTGCATAGGATTTCACTAGAAATACTCCCAAGTGAATAGAAGCTTTGCCCCCCCCCCCCCCTGTGTTTGGATGATTTCCTGACGAAAAGGAAAAGGCACAATAAAGTCTTATTATAATTTCACCTTATAAAAGCCTCCAATTGTGTACCTCTGTGAACGTCCGTCTACATATGGTGTCAGAAGTGGGATAAGAGGTGTCTTTGTAGTTAAAAAGGACCGGAGATTTTTATGTGAAATTTTTTTTAATGCTTTTTGCCTACAAGCAATTTAGAAAAAAAAACCTCATGCAGCAGAGATCAGAGTTAAAGGGACACACCACTGAAACCACACTGCACTGAAACTTACAAAACCACAGATGGACTCTTTGCCCCCATCCCTAGAGGAGAAAGACTGCTGAAGTAGCTAAACCTTATTTTGCCTATCACAAAGTGTAATATGGTCATTGAAATAGGGGTTTTGCCTTCCAGCCATAGTCAGGGTTCAAGAAGTGAGTCAGCCCTTAAAAAGGGATAGGTGTTTGTTGTTTTCAAAAGTTTCGCTGAAGCAGTGAATACAGATGGTGACCCACGAGTGGTACTGATTTTGCAAATAAAGGTTTATGGAGTATATGCAGAAAAGTGTGAAAATTGATACAAGACTGTGCTGAAGCAGGGGAATTTTTAGCAAACAAATGCTGAGTGTTGAGTCACCCTGCCGGGAATGAAAGAATGTTTTTTTTCTGCAAGTAAAAAAGTCTGCCTATATATATCTTGGGAGCAAAAACAGACACCCAAAGTGTGAAGTGTGAATGCCATAATACCCAAAGATGAGACTGAAAATTACTGAACTCAGGCAGAAAACCAAATTCTGTTGCTGAAGCGGAGAGATTGCACCTAGCAAGTAAATGGTGTAGAGCAAATAGACTTTTTTTTACCTAGCAACTGCACATCTTGTATACCTGATAAGAGAAAATGCATGCACAGTACTGCTGATATTGAAAAAAAAATTCCAAAGAAAGAAAGTCTACAGAGATGCCTGTGAGAGCTACGACCTCTACAAGCAAAATATGCCCATCTGTAGGACTACCACAATTGGGGATTCTAGCAAATACAGTGGCAACAGCTGTAATAGTGCCTCCTGAGGTCATTTGATTTCATTAGTATATTTAACAGACAATAGATCTACCTTATTTCAGGCAAAGGGTAATATATATCTGTTTATAACTTTAACTTTGTATACTTATATATTTCTTTGAACACACGTTCACCACAGAACCTTCACTGTTACCTAAGAGGAATTTATTTCATAAACTCCCACTACGCATGATGGATACATCTATACAGGAATCATTATACACCCTGTGAATTTCTCTTATATATGCTGCTCTATATCTCCATAAGAGACATATATCTCCAACAGCATTACCTGGCTACTAGATACATTGAACATCAATAAAAGGCACATTGACACTGAGTAACCTTAGTCAGTTGTACACCCTATTCGAGGATATACACCAGTTTTTAATCATATTTGAATTTATTAATAAAGTGTTTTTTATACATACTATTTTCACCTCTGACCGCATTATTATTATATAAAGGTCTGCAGTGCACCTATATCAGGGATCTTATGTACCTTCTCCAGGTACACCTATCTGATTATATTTATAAATAAAGATGTAAAATATTATGATAAAGAAATCACAAACTTTATTTGAAGGGGGAAAAAGTAGAATTAAGATGGATATGTTACAATTAAAAAAAGAAACAGGGCGGACCAGAATCGTACATTTGGTCACGGCCACCTTGCTGCATGCAAGTCTCCGCCAGCGTATGGTCGCTGAGGGACCTTTGCTGCTCCACTGCTGGATTCTCAGCAGACAGCCGTGTCACCAATGAGATAAGGGGATAATTTAAGGGGTTTTAACGGTTAGGATAGAGGGTTTAGGATAGGCGTTTTAGGGTAAGGGGTTAGGTTTTAGGGCAAGGGATTCAGGTAAGGGTTATTGTTTTTTCGGGTAGGGGAAATGGGTAAAAGGTTAATGTTTTAGTGTAGGGAATAAGGGTAAGTGGTACACGGGGTGAACTGGCGTTACCTAACATAAAAGTATCCAACATGGCTTCTGTCTTAAAATATGCATCCGAGTGGGTATTAGGAAGAAGTTAATTTACAATCCAAGAATTGAAAGAGGAAATCATGCGGCCCTGGTCCTCAAGCTTCATATATATACATATACACACACATATATATATATATATATATATTTATATATAGACATATGGAGACCAGGGGATCCTGATAGCCAAAAAGAGACAGCACACTGCAGGTATGGTATCAAAAAAGTGTATTCAGTAACACAAGGCCGAATACACTTATTTGATACCATACCTGCAGTGTGCTGTCTCTTTTTGGCTATCAGGATCCCCTGGTCTCCATATGTCTACATACTCTCTATGGGACAAGCATCTGCCTCCTGCAACAAAACCGTGAGTGCTAATCTCCATACCTGACTATATATATATATATATATATATATATATATATATATATATACCACTATTATTAAGGTTATGGTGGGTAACATACACACTCTGTGATAATGTGCTACCTTGCTACCATAAAGTATTTATCTGATGGGAGTCAAATCCTATATACACCTGTTATCATGCATAAATATGTCACATCTACCAAACAGGGAAATACTTCACTTCTGCCCTTTTGAGGCGGAGTATTACCCCCATAAGATAAATACTTTATGGTAGCAAGGTAGCACATTAACACAGAATATATATATATATATATATATATATATATATATATATATATATATATATATATATATATATATATATGGCTTTGCATCTCCCAAGCCCTTGCTTAAAAGCTGTGTCTAAAGCAGCATACATTGGCTAAGGGTTGCTCATGTAATGTGAGCTTGAGTTAAAAGGTGGCACCGTGTGCTCATTTGCATGTCATTTCCCAGAATCCATTGCTGCAGTGGAAGTGCTGTGTGCTGGGTGATAATGGTGAAAGACATGCAAATGAATATACAGGAATATTTACAGTTGCTTTATGCTTTACTGTGGAGGGTCTTTGTCACTTTTTTTACCCACCATAACCTTAATATGTATGTATATATATATATATATATATATATATATATATATATATATATATATATATCTATATATATATATATATATGAAGCATCATTTCTTGTAATTATTACCATGTATGTTTTGCATTTGGATGTAGCACTGGGCACCCCCTGTGTTTTCCTATATTCATGTGCCACAGCCCAGTTGCACTCTATGTGGCATTACATATAGTCAAGATTAGGAGGGTGTGGGCGTTTGAGCTTGCTGGGTTTGTGTGTTTAATTAATTTCTGACTGGTATCAGTTGTATGGAGATTGTGGCACCTCCCCCAGAGCTCACGTCAACTCCCCCTTTTTAATGGTGGATTGTGTTATGGATTACAGGTATTTTCTGGCATATAACGCATAATGAATACAGGTCACAGGTACTTATATACGTAGTATCATAGTAAGGCCTAGTATAGCTTAGAGTATATTGTTAAATTCCTGGTTTTCTTGTCTTAGAAATAATAGCTTGTTTTGCTCAGAAGTGGCAGGATATTAGGACAGGTTACAAAGACATAAAAAGGGGAACTTATAACGGTAAACACGCCGTGGTTTGAACAGTAATTTATGAAATATCCTAGGTTACTAAATGCAAGTCCTAAGATCGTAAACATCATACGTCACAAACCACAGAGTATGGACACATGACACGTGACACACGTACGCAGTAACTAATACACTCTATATTAGGTTGGCCCGACTCCATGTTAGATCAGAGAGAGAGAGAGAGAAAGAGAACCGAACTTAAGTGTGAAGTCACACAGATGAGACTGGGACTGGCTGACCTGGCCTGACGTAATATCTTTTGGTTTGTGAGTATTGACAATGCATATCTAGTTATAATCTCTGCATAGTTAGGAATGGATTGGTAACATACTGTAACTGTTAGCCATCGGCTTATTAGAAGCTTGTTCTGATATTTCTGAATATTGTTGTAATACAATAAAGGATAAACCTTTTCTTATACAAACTCTGAGTACCCTTTCTTTATAAATAATAATCTCACAATACCCTCCATATATCATAATATGTGAGGGTGTGGCCGAGGCTTTTTCAAGTGCAACATTCTTGGTTTGTGTTCTCTGCTTAGAGCAGGATATAACTCACCATAAGGCGACACTTGATAAAGAGAGGTAGGATTGAACCCAGATTAATTGTCTCATCTTGCTGCAGGTAATGAATCTATTATGGTTCTTCCCCCTCATACAGAGGTATTGGGAACAAATGCAGTGTAGTGTAGGACTTGCACTTATTATGGTTTACCTTGACGTTTGGTGTGCAAGCTTATGATGTTTTGGCCAAAATTTCTAACTAAAAAACCATATTTTATTATTAGCATTAGCATTGTTATTAGTACTGAAGCATCATTTCTTGTAATTATTACCATGTATGTTTTGTCATTTGGATGTAGCACTGGTCACCCCCTGTGTTATCCTATATATATATATATATATATATATATATATATATATATATATATATATATATATATAAAAAAAATTATGTCACGGTATTAGTACTATTTTTTAGAGACACTTATAAGTCATTGAAATTAGTTTGAAAAAAAATAGTCAACCACAGTTAAGCTCAAATATAACAAAATACTTGCATTATCTTGAACAAAATATCCAATGGTCAGTGCAGGTTTAGAAAATGTACTGTTTAATTCATTGGGGGAAAAAGGAAATGTCATACAAAAATCAGTAATATCGTTTGAAACACTGAAAACAAAATGTAACATACCAAATACACAAATATTCATATTTTTTCAAGTTTGACACTACATAAATGATCTAATGAAAAATCAAATGAATTTGATCTGGTTGTGAATATAGAATTGCCTACAATACACAAGTTGAAATGCAGAATGTTTTATGACCCTCTAATGGCAAAAAAAAGTGAAAATAAAATGGAAAAGTATAGTAAAAGCTTGGAATAAATATTTTCCAGATATAACTTCCCATTAGGTCATTGTGAGAGATTGTGAAAGCATTTAAAACCAATCAACTCAGCAGCATTACAAGAAATGCATATTAATAATAAACAGAGTTTATTTTAACCCAAGACAAAGGAAATACTGTATATGGTAAAAGAAGAAGAGTGTAATTGTAATAAGTGTGGCCGTAGCAGAGCAGATTTTCGCTACTCTTGCTGGTAATGAGGCAATATTGCCAAATTCTGGGACCAAACTATTAATTTCATAACTAGACCATTGAATCTTAAATTAGCAAGAATTTATAAAGCAATTTTATTTGACAATTTTGAAAATTGAGAATAAAACATAGAGGGAAAAATTGACAAACATCTTAATAGTCATAATAAAAATAGTGAAAAAAATGAATACTAAGGAAAAGGGATAAAAACAAAAAAAGCTCCTCCGCATATAGAAAATCTGAAGAAATGCTCCCAATGATACAAATATGATAGGAGTGATGCTTTCTTAGGGCCAGGACATAGTGAACTCAGCGTCGCTGAGCCGGGCTGAGCCGCGCTGAACAGATGCACAAAGTCCCTGCATCTGTTATCAGCGCGGCTATAGTTTCTCCCTCCGCATGCTTGCTGATGCGTGCGGAGGCTGAGAAACTTCCCCGAAACAGGCAAGTTTGAAATTTACCGCTCGGGGAAGCGGAGGAGCGGTCACGTGACCGCTCCCATCCAATGGGGCTGCAGCCGGTCCGGCATTGTAACTACAGAGCCACCAGACCAGCAGAGGTGTGTGTGTGTGTGTGTGTGTGTGTGTGTGTGTGTGTGTGTGTGTGTGTGTGTGTGTGTGTGTGTGTGTGTGTGTGTGTGTGTGTGTGTGTGTGTGTGTGTGTGTGTATTTATCAAAGTTGCACAATGTTAATAAATAATTTATTCTCACATGACTTTTTTTTTAATTTTTTAAAAATATTATATAATATACACACACACACACACACACACACAGGTTCACGTACACGTGTGTGTGTGTGTGTGTGTGTGTGTGTGTGTGTGTGTGTGTGTGTGTGTGTGTGTGTGTGTGTGTGTGTGTGTGTGTGTGTGTGTGTGTGTGTTTATCAAAGTTGCACAATGTTAATAAATAATTTATTCTGACATGTCTTTTTTTTTAATTTTTAAAATATTATATAATATACACACACACTCACACACACACAGGTTCCCCAGTGACACACAAACACACAGACCACTTCAAAGGGACACACACACTAACAGCTATCAAGTAACACACACACAGTGATACCCGCCTCCCAAGCGCGCTTGCTGTCTCCTCTGCCAGGACAGCAAAAAGCTCCTGGTAGAGCGAGCGGCAGCAAGCATCAGCACCAAAGTGTTTACTATGTCCCAGGCCTTAAAGTCAGAGAAGGGTTAAAAAGAAATATTTCACTAAATGGAATGTGTATCTAAATGAGACGCCTTCTCAGCTAAAAGACAACATTTTACAACTTTTTGAAGGTACAACGTGCTATCTTAATGATAAGATAATGTCGCTGATGTTAGGTTGTGAAAACTAGGGTGTAATGCTATATTTGACCAAGTTGAGTACAGAGAAAGAATAAACTGTGTAACATGATTAGACCATCATGCCAAAGAATGAAGGTGCATGAAAATAAATGAAAGATGCAAACTATGAGAAACTCAGATGAAAAGAGTTATCTAAGACGTGCAAACCATTTCTAGTCTGTATATTCAATGTTGTTGGGATTATTTTAAAATTATTTTTAAGTTCATTTGTCCTTGTATAAATTGGTCAAAGTTTGTATAATCTTTAATTTGGTATCATTTAAAGTTAATATTTTGTATTTTCTTCATATATGTTATGTCTGAGTACCAAACATGTGAAAAGTAAAAAAAAAGATTTATTTAAAACATTTTAAGACAGTTATTCCCACAACAGATGTCAAAAAACTTACCAGCAGTAGCACTCTAAATTGCATCCCATCTGATTTGAATGTCACTGGATTATAAATATCATCTGGTGGTCCTTCAACTATGCAACACAATTAATCTGGCAGCATTTCAAGTACTCGCTGCAGCTTTTAATGACGTAATGTATCAAGGGCGAAGTGGTATCACAAATAAAATAAATAAATAATGCAAGTTACATAGTGTTGTATAACTGCGCACTGCACTGATCATGTAGCAATATTGTATTACATTTTCATGTGAATTTACTGTCACGAGTGGATAGGTGTTATTTGCCCAAGACGGTATCAGAGTTTATAGCACAATTACAGTATTCAATGTTCTCATATTTGCTCCTATTTGGAAATTGAGATATGCATATTGTTATAAAATGTGGTTAATATAATGCAACTGACCTAACTGGACTGTGGTTGATGCATATTTGTGCTACACTTATTTTGTTCCAAGCTAGCAGTCATAATAAATATGGACAGAGGTTTAGGTTACAGCTTTCTTTCTGCAAGGTATACTCAGACAAATCTGTACTTCCAATTACCCCAATGAATGCATGTTTCAGTTATGACCATATCTCTCTATGGGAATATGTTTTTATTGCAAGAGGATATATAACCATCATTCATTGAATACTCTGTTACTCTGTTTCTTTGGAATGGCAGGAATACGTGGAAGAATGCAGCAGACAGAAAGAATGCTGAGCAAGATGGGAAGGTGAGTTATCTTTGGACATTTGTAGAAATAACCAAGAACCACAACCTGCCATTTGTAATTATGTTCAGCTATACCATTAATTCAAAACAGATATTAATAAATGTGCATCTATGTTCAACACTGCCAGTCAATGTTATTGTTTCTCAAAATATCGTGTTAGCTTCGTTCCAAAAAATGGCTGAGGTCACTGAAACAATTCCAGCATGACCTTTACTATTCTGGTTTCAGTTTTCCTTGCAGAGTTTTATGTAGCACTCAGCTAATCCCTCATATGTTCTTCAACGAAATTAGTTTATTCTCAATTTATGATAGGGAGAAATAATTCAATCTGTATTTACAGTAGTGTGACGTTCTGTACATGTGTATACAACAGCATACCAAGAAAGAAGATGTGCTTTAAAGTTGAGTTTTATTAAGTGTTGAAAGCTTTCAAGGCTTTTCTGTTCTTGGTGCCCTCACTTTAATGCTCTTAGTTGAACGAATTTAGATGATGCAAGATCATCTGACAGTATTGTAAGTAAAGTTGTAGTAGAGGGAAACTCAAACATTCACAATTGATCTGGCACAGGTCCCCTGTTCTTCTCTAACAAAGATAATCAAATAAATCAAAGTAGGGAAAGCAAGAAACGGCACTCCAGAGGGCTTCATGAAAAAATCAGTAGTGAAGCATTATTGCAAGATCAATGGACCTTTGTCATTATAGTGTATTATTGTAAGTAGCAATCCTATTAGATTTATATGGCAAAACTTATTTTTATGTCATCAGAACCATCATCACACCTGTTTGAGAGGTTATTCATACAATAAGACGGCATATAAACAGTAAGTGGTAGTTGCTACTAGCAACCACTTGTGTCCATGGTCTGTGAATGGTGCGTAAGACAGAAGTCACATGAAAGTGTATTCAAATTCTTAGTAAATTCAGCAGTCATGTTGTTAATACATAATTAACTTTGTAAGGTAATGTATCACTCCTATTCATATGTTTTCAATTTTGGGAACTAGAATTTGTGATAACATTGACACTGTTTGCAGTGTTAAAATTAGTATCACTTAATCAGGATCGTGTAATTAAAGTAGAAACAGTAATAGTAAAAGCCTGATGAAGGGACTAAGGCCCATATTTAGTGAGTGATGTGATTCCATAAGGCGCCTCCAGGTGTCAAATGACAATTTACAGACTAATGTTAATGGCTAATAAGGTATTTTCTAGCTCCAGAATATTTATATTTGTTTGTCTCTTTGTTACACTTTTTTAAAACTCACTGGAATACTGACAGCAATTCTATGTATATTTGTCTGTGACTTGAGATACCAGGTACTTTCTCTCAATGCAGTATGGACACCCAATTGTGCAGTTTTCAATCATTTTGTTGCTTAACTGACATCATCTTGTTTGACTCAGGAAGCCAGCTGGGTTGGAACCATGGTTTGTGGAGATTATGACACTTTAGTCCACACTGTTTACATCCTTTATCATTTCTACACATTCCACTTCACTGTCAAAACAATAAACAATGTAACCAGGGAAATATGAAACAGCTTACTGAAACTTGCAGCATAATGCTGTGGTGTGATGTGTCAGGAGTTGCTCAGCTGCTACCCTCACATCATATTGTAGGGCACTTAAACCAGCTCCTAACTTAACACAGGGGGTCCGAAACATTATCTCCATGTTTGACCTGTAATTTATTTCAATTGAAAGAAAAAATTAACACATTGGAGTCATGTATGAAAGTCCCCCAGCTACAATACGGTTACAAAAAGCACAGCACAATATTTATTTGAGAAAAAAAATTGATTTATTTAAAGCAGCGTTTCATTCATAATCCTATGTGTTTTGTTTCTTTAATAAATCAGGTGAATAATATATACATCTTCAAGTACTTAAGGACTCCTTATAGCCCTTCTCTTTGAATTCTGCCTTTCACCAGTGAGATAGAGAGATTTTACCAGAACCCCAAATTGCTTATATATAATAATAAAACATGTGCGGGCCGAACTTTGATATCTTTGCCCATTTCTAGTGTCTTCTAGCACTGGAACGAATTTTACAGCAGAAGACTATGGTAATGACTATGGTAATGATCAATTATCTAAGCTGCCGGTCGAGCTCTATCTCACTGGCGAAAGGCAGAATTCAAATAAAAGGGCTATAAGGAGTCCTTGAAGATGATTTACAGTGGACTGCTTAGTAAATGTAGGCCACTATCTTTATCATTCATAACCCTAATTCTCTCCTCATCTGGAAAGAAACTGAATTTAGCTTATGTCTTCAAATGCTGTACACTGAAGAGAATTTCTCCTTCTATGGGCATCAAATTAAAGGATGGAAAGATGGTGCACTACTGTACTACATTTAATCCCTGATTTATTAAGGTTGGAGGCTGGAGGTGAAGAAAAGGGAAGATTAACTGCTTTCCTTAATGGAGACAGGCCAACATAGACACAGAAAAAAATCGGATCGTCTTTATGGCACTAGTTTCTGTACTGCTTTTGGATCAAGTTGTTTGTGTTTACTTGAACACGATTCATCTTTTAAATCCTATCCCTACTTGATGGAACCTATCTTGAAAAAAATGAATGTCCCTGATAATTTGATTAATGATTTATGTCTATGAAAATCCAGTTTTAACTAATTACCAGTAATGTATTATGATAGGAGAGTTTTCACCACTGATATGGTCATAACTGAAACATGCATTCATTGGGGTAATTGGAAGTACAGATTTGTCTGAGTATACCTTACAGAAAGAAAGCTGTAACCTAAACCTCTGTCCATATTTATGGAAATCATATATCTTATATCATATCTTAAGCCATAGATGTTTTGTCTGAAGCTTCACTGCAATATTATTTTATGAGTATTCAGCTGATATTCACTGCTTGTTCTTTTTACTTTTAAATATAGAAATTATGAACGATGCTTCATTAAACCATTTGTTAACACCTAACAACTTGTCAGAGGTCTACTCACCAGAGTAATCTATATGCAGGACAAGGATAACATATGAAAAAGATCACCCCCACCCCCCTTCTTCGCAGAAGAAAGAATCCTGAGGTTACAAGATTGCAGTGTTAAGGACATGACCAGCGAGTCTGCGAGGAAGCTCCCCTCCCCTATTTACTCAATCTCACATAGACACGAACAAATAAAGACAGAGACCAGATCTGGAGGTATAAAGGCCGCAGATTTTTTAAATTTAACATTAAATTATTGAGTAAATTCCAATCCCTGCCTTAGTGCTTACTTAACAGGTGAAAGGTCAAATGATCCTTGAACCGCTGACGCTGTGACCCGGCTGTTATCACGAGTGGGTTCTCGGAAGTCACGTTTAAATGGCCCCACTCGCCACTCCCCCCGGGCTGTACCAGCCCCGAGCTCTGTCTGGCAAGGACAAGCACATACCTGCCCCAAATGCCGCCCTGACCGAGGCAACACGGTCAAATAGACCCCTCCTTGAGGAACATCAGTCCTTTTCATTTTCTTTTGTAAGAGTATACATGACTTCCTACTGTAACATAACAATGAGTAAAGTTAACAATATTGATAGACAAGGTACTAAAGGCAACACATAGTAACTTTTGACTGTATACTTCAACCTGATATGAGTGGCAAAACATTGATTAAAAGTGAACAAGCCTCATTAACTAGGGACGGTGGGTGGAAGATGCTACCAAAGAGCGTACTGCCTGCGCTTCCTTCCAGCTGGTGTTTAAATCCCCTTTTGGCTCCACCCTCTTGGATACATCGAACCCAATATTTCCCGCTAACCCCTGCTAATCGTGCCAAGCTGCCGCGTAAGCACCCCACCTACCCAGAGCCATGTAAGCTCGTACTAAGTCCATCACTAGACTGTCCCAAGTTCCCACAAGTCTACCGGACACTATGCCAACCTGCTTTGCTTCCAGCGCCCACTTCCAAAAGTCCGCCATCCATCACTGTCCTCAGTGTCGAAGTGAACCATGTCCTGGGGCAGCATTAAGGATGGTGTATCTGCTACCGCTGATTCTTCGTCAAACTGCAAAGCTTGCCGTGCTGTCCTGCCACCGGCGGCCATGTTGGTATTGTGTGATTATATGTACAATGATATACTTATGCAGATCAGTTTGATTAGATGGAATGAAACCAGATAGAATGTAACATTACTAAATCATATCTTTAACTGTATTGAGTACACCCCTGTAAGGAGCCTGCATTATTCTGTGCATGACTCATGTAACCCCAAGTGAAATGTCTCCATTATGCCCACAGTCAGCACTCCCCGCACATGCTGTGCAATCCCAGCCAACTAATGCACCACTTGGTATATGTATTCACGCTGCCCTATCAGGAACTGCACAGTGTTTCTGTACAGAGACATTGCCCCTTTGCATCTCCCCATTGTGTGGGCTAGCTTCAGTCCTGCTCTCCCCACTGGCACCCACGCCTCTCCCAGCCTTCCCCCATGAGCAGCTGAGCAGACAAGCTCCTGCTGCTGCCGCGTGGGAAGCCTGGCAGAGGAGCCGACAAGGAGTTCTGCTGCTACCAGTGCTGCAGGGAGTGGACTTGCCTGACAGCAGCCAAGCACAAAGGTTCCTGCTCCAGCTGCCACATGGGAGGCACAGCCCCAGAGCTGCACCAGAGCTCCGTGCTGAAATGTGTTTTTGCACACCAATGGGGGCCCATGTAGCACCCCAACCCCAGTGAGGGCCCATGCATAGCCCTCCACCCAGTGGGGTCCCACTGCCGTCAGGGCCCAAGTGTCACTACCCACACTGTGGGGGCTAAAGTGTTGCCCCCACAACCCATGGTGGCTAAGTGTCACCCTCCACCCCTGTGGAAGCCCAAGTGTCCCCCCCAAACCATGGGGGCCCACGTGTCGGATGTTGTCCTGTCAGCTTCTTAAGCTCAAATGAGACAGGACAGGCCTTATATAAGGCCTGTGACATCGCATTTGAATGTCAAATGGTACACCCCCATCCTAATTGGCTGGTGTAACATGTGAAAGTTTTTTTATTTAAGGATGTGACGTCATTTTAAAGGGAGGGATGCCAGCCAATCAAGAAGGCTATGCTTCCCCGCTCTAAAATGACATCACCAGAAAAAAATGGCTGCCATAACATGATTGGTTGCAGTACCATGTGACAGCTTCCATTTTTTTAAGGATGTGACGTCATCTTAAAGGGAGGAATGTAACATCCTTAAAACAATGGCTGCCATCACACTACAGCCAATAAGATTTGGGGTGTACCATGTAATGCCTCACATGGTATATCTCCTAATCTGATTGTTTGGATCACCATGTGATGGCAGCCATCGACTGTTGAGGAGCATTGCGTCGAGGGTTAAGAGTTGGTGCTAGCGTAGGACGGGGTGAAGACATTAATGGTAAAAAATAATTGATTGAACGTTATTTAATTGTGTATATTTTTTTAGGTTGCCCATTGACTGCCAACATGCTATGCACCTTTCGGGCTATAGATAAGCAGTGTGACAAGCAATGCATTTTTTGGCAAATGCTTCTTTTTATTTAATTATTATGTATTGTATTTTCTGTTATTTTTTTTTAGGTTGCCCATCATTGTCAGTATGGCAATCCATGCCCATATATTGTGGGCATGGTTTACCACAGTCACAATCAATGGTTTTATTATGAAGGTTTAATACGGGATAATATTCAGGAATACCTAAAGGAAAACAAAATTATTAGTAATAGTCAGCATGGATTTATGAATGATAGATCTTGCCAAACTAACCTTATTTGTTTCTTTGAGGAGGGAAGTAGGAATTTAGACCAGGGTAATGCAGTTGATGTGGTCTACTTAGATTTTGCAAAGGCTTTTGATACGGTTTCACACAAGAGGTTGGTGTACAAAATAAAGAAAATTGGACTCAGTAATAATATATGCACCTGGATTGAAAACTGGTTAAAGGACAGACAACAGAGGGTTGTCATAAATGAAACTTTTTCAGGTTGGGCTAAAGTCGTGAGTGGAGTACCTCAGGGATCGGTACTGGGACCCCTGCTTTTTAACTTGTTTATTAATGACCTTGAGGTTGGCATCGAGAGCAAAGTCTCAATCTTTGCTGATGATACTAAATTGTGTAAGGTAGTAGTTTCAGAGCAGGATGTAAATTCTCTTCAGAAGGACTTGGAGAGACTGGAAACGTGGGAAGGTAAATGGCAGATGAGGTTTAATACAGATAAATGTAAGGTTATGCATTTGGGATGCAAGAATAAAAAGGCGACTTACAAATTAAATGGGGATACATTGGGGGAATCCTTGATGGAGAAGGATTTAGGAGTGCTTGTAAACAGCAAGCTTAGTAATAGTGCCATCAGTCATGCAGTAGCTGCAAAGGCAAACAAGATCTTATCTTGCATTAAACGGGAAATGGATGAAAGGGAAGTAAACATAATTATGCCCCTTTACAAAGCTTTAGTAAGACCGCACCTTGAATATGGAGTACATTTTTGGGCACCAATCCTAAGAAAAGGCTGTGATGACTCTAGAGATTCCTTCCCCTTCTGGTCCCTCTCTCCCATCTTCTGTCACCCCCTCTAATCCTTCCCACTCCTCTATCTTGCCTTGTACCTCTCCCCCATTGCCTCAGCACGTACCCCGCAGGTCTCGCATGCCCACGCGGTCCCTGAGCCCCTGCTGTGATGCTCCCCGCTCCCTCTCTCCCACGGTGCCCGCATTACCCTCTCCTGCTCTGCCCTCTACTTCCTTACCTTCTCCCAGTGTGACGTCTGCAGCGTTTCGCGCACCTGGTTGTGCGTCCCGTGCGTGCCCCCTCTCAGGCCACGGAGGGCGCGCGCACGTGCTCCTCCCAGCGGGCCATTTCCCTGGTGCAGCCGGTGCGTGTGTCTCTGCCTACGGAGGGCGCGCGCGCATCCCTTTCCTCTGGGCTCGGTTTCCCCGCTGCTTCCTCCCCTCGCTCCTTGCGGGTTGTCTCTGTGCTGCATCCTGTGGGCGCGCATGCTCTCCTTACAGTGGGCGCACGCACACGCTCCTTTTATCCTGACTGGCATGTCTCCGCCACCCAAACCCTACAGGCCCTTCCCCTGTCTGTCCCTTCTGTCTCCTCCTCTTCTCCTCCTGACCTATCCCTATTGTCTCCCACTTCTCTCTCTACTCCTCCCCTCTTTCCTATTGGTGTTCCTCCTTTATTACCCCTGTCTGTCCACTTCTTCCTCGCTCTGCATAGTTCCTGTTTCCCTGTGTGTACCTGACCTATGCTGTGCTCCCTCTACGTCCTTGCTGTTTCCTTGTTCCTGTATGCTGTTGGATTTCCCTGGCTCCTGTGCTTGTCCTGGTTTACTCTGCTCTCTGGTACCCCTCTGAACCTTGCTACGCACTCCACTACGTTTACCTCTGGCTTCCTAGGACCTGGCTTGTACTCTGACGATTCTACTCTCTCTACTCCTGGACATTGGCATACGGACACGACTATTCTCACGGACACCCCCAAGCGTTGCAAGTATAAATAACAACTCTCTTCCAATAGGTCCAACAATGCTATACCACACTCCGGGCTTGCTCCCACTGCTGTGGGTGTGTGGTGTCATGTGCAGAATTTGCGTGCGGGGGGGTGCAGAATTTGCGTGCGTGCGGGGGGGTGGGGGTGTGTGCAGAATTTGCGTGCAGGGGGGAGGGTGTGTGTGCAGAATTTGCGTGCGGGGGGGGTATGTGCAGAATTTGCGTGCGGGGGGGGTGTGTGTGCAGAATTTGCGTTAGGGGGGGGGGAGAGAGGTGGTGCGCAATGTTACACCCCGCCCCTGGCTGCAGCTGGACACACACACTGACTGACCCACCCACACCCCCACACACACTGACTGACCCACCCACACCCCCCCACACACTGACTGACCCACCCACACCCCCACACACTGACTGACCCACCCACACACCCCCCACACACTGACTGACCCACCCACACACCCCCACACACTTACTGACCCACCCACACACCCCCACACACTGACTGACCCACCCACACCCCCCACACACTGACTGACCCACCCATACACCCCCACACCCCCACACACTGACTGACCCACACACACCCCCCACACACTGACTGACCACCCACACCCCCCTCCACACACTGACTGACCCACCCACACCCCCCACACACTGACTGACCCACCCACACACTCCCCCACACACTGACTGACCAACCCACACCCCCCCCACACACTGACTGACCCACCCACACCCCCCCCCACACACACACTGGCTGACCCACCCACACCCCCCACACACACTGGCTGACCCACCCACACACCCCCACACACTGACTGACCCACACACCCCCACACACTGACTGACCCCCCCCACACACACTGACTGACCCCCCCCACACACTGACTGACCCACCCACACACTGACTGACCCACCCACACACCCCCACACACTGACTGACCCACCCACACACCCCCACACACTGACTGACCCCCCCACACACCCCCACACACTGACTGACCTACATACACCCCCACACACACACACCCCACACCCCCCCCCCACACACTGACTGACCCACCCACACCCCCCCACACACACTGACTGACCCCCCCCACACCCCCCCCCACACACACAGACTGACCCACCCACACACCCCCACACATACACCCCCACCCCCCCACCCCCACACACTGACTGACCCACCACCACCCCCACACATACACCCCCACCCACACACCCCCACACACTGACTGACCCACCCACACACCCCCACACACTGACTGACCCACCCACACCCCCCACACACTTACTGACCCATCCACACCCCCCCACACACTGACTGACCCACCCACACACCCCCACACACTGACTGACCCACCCACACACCCCACACACTGACTGACCCACCCACACACCCCCACACACTGACTGACCCACCCACACCCCCCACACACTGACTGACCCACCCACACCCCCCACACACTGACTGACCCACCCACACCCCCCACACACTGACTGACCCACCCACACCCCCACACACACTGACTGACGCACCCACACACCCCCACACACTGACTGACCCACCCCCCCCGCACACTGACTGACCCACCCACCCCCCCCCACACACTGACTGACCCACCCACACACCCCCACACACTGACTGACCCACCCACACCCCCCCACACACTGACTGACCCACCCCCACACATACACCCCCACACACTGACTGACTTACCCACACACCCCCACACACTGACTGACCCACCCACACCCCCTCCACACACACCCCCCACACATACCCCCACACCCCCCCCCCCCACACACACCCCCACACATCCCCACACACCCCCACACACACACACTGACTGACACACTGACTGACCCACACTGACTGACCCACACACACACACTGACTGACACACACTGACTGACACACATACACACACTGACTCCCATACACACACTGACTGACACACATACACACACTGACTTACACATACACACACACTGACTGACACACACATACACACACACACACACACACACACTGACTGACACACATACACACACACACACACACACTGACTGACACACACACACACACACACACACACACACACACACACACACTGACTGACACACACACTGACTGACACACGTACACACACACACACACCGTGACTGACACACGTACACACACACACATTGACTGACACACACACACACACACTGACTGACACACATACACATACTGACTGACACACATACACATACTGACTGACACACATACACATACTGACTGACACACATACACACACACACACACACACCCTGACTGACACACATACACACACACACTGACACACATACACACACACACTGACTGACACACACACACACTGACACACACACACATACACACACACACACACACACACACACACACACACACACACACTGACATACATACACACACTGACTGACACACATACACACATACACACACACACACTGACTGACACACATATACACACACTGACACACATACACACACTGACTGACACACATACACACAAGGAATTCACACTTAGTGCAAATAGCTAATACAGGGGATGTGTGCCGAGCACGCGCATTATAAGTCAAATTTATTTGCGTTTTGTCAATGAAATTGCATTTTGATTTTTAATTAAAACATCACCAATACAAATACAATTTCTGTGACAAAAGTCAAAGAAGTTTCACTTACTATGCGCGTGCACAGCACACACAGCTTTTTTATTTATTTAAATGTCATGTGTTTTATTTTGTTCCTGTTTTTTATTTTTTTTAGCTTGCCCATTGATTGCCATAGTGGCAAACCATGCCCATACTATATGAGTATGGTGTACCACTGTGCCTGTTCATTTGGTATCCATGTTGTTGACCCCGGACCGTGACCTGGATTCTGCACCACTGCTGCCTGCCCTGACCATTTGGCTGCTTACAGACTACAGATACTCTAACATGACTATGTCCCTGGATTATAGTCGGTTAATAGGCATCCCTACCTCGCGGGGGTAGGGGTAGTTGCCCCGGGGAGGGTGGTTAGGCATCCCTGTTGAGTAGCGGGAAGGTGCTTAAGGGGTTAATGGCCATTAATTTGTTTTTTTTATTGTAATGTTACTGCCCAAGGAGGACAAGGACACGGAGGACAATGATGAGGACGGCCTTCATCCTGGCAGGGGTAAGTAGAACTTTTATTTATTTTATTCTGGCTGGATAATGTTTTATTTTTAATTGATAAATGAACTATTATCCAGATCTGGAAAATAGTAATTTTACCCATTAATGTACTGAATGTGTTGCGGGGGTGGGGTTGTTGGGGGTAGAGGAGGTCGGTAGTAGGGTTGTTGCATTTTAATGTTTATTCGGTTAGAGAGATTGAGTGAAGGGGGCAGTTGCCCGAGGGTGGGTGGTTAGGCCTCTCGGGTGGGTATTAAGAGTGGTTAACCCCTTCATTACCATAGAAGTTCCCACCGCTATCGTAGTGAAGGGGTTAACTCGCCCCGCAACCTTCCCGGCAGGCTTAACATCCCATCTTGGGGCAACTGAGATATAGGCCCCGGTATGGGGTGCCTGTATTGCCGCAATTTTTAAAACTCCCGCGACATGTGAACGGGACATTTAAACACATAAGAGATTCTGGCACCCCATACCGGGGCCTATATCTCGGGAAGCAGGGAGTCCCCGGACCTGAAATTATTGCGATTTTGCTTCGGATACCCCCTGCTACAATACTCTGTTATTAAAATTTAAATAAAAACAGTGTGATCGCCTGTAAGAGCATGGAGATGCAGCTCTCTCTGTGCAGCTCTCTCCGTGCAGCTCTGACGATTGCGGGTAGATCGCAACGGTAGGACTTAGAAAAAACTGAGATAAGGTCAGTGTTATGCCGAGCGGTTTTGGCATATTTCTACCTCACGATTTTTGACTTGCGGTAATGCTTTCTGATTCTTTCTGAATACCGTGATAACACAAATGACAACCGCTCGATGGGGTCATACCAAACCTTTCAAGGTGGCAGTAATTTTATCAAAGCTACTAGAATAGGGCCCTTAGAGTCTCATTCCAGTAACTAAGGATCCCCTTGTTAAGTTCTTCTTTGTTTGCTGGCTTGATAAAATTTCTCAGGTGATGTTTTGTAGCATGTGTCGATGTTTGCAAACTCACAAACGAGGATTAATTTGATAATGAGTAGTTTAATACATGCTCGTACAGCACAGAGTATGATCATACACGAAAGTTGTTCATTAGACACTCTGCCAGGGGAGGGCCCGAGCAGGCTCTAAATACTTTTTAGATTCCTTTGTTTAACATAGGTTACTAGGCAGAATATAATGACATCACATCACAGCATTCCCTGTACATGAGGGGATAATCCTCTTCTAAACCAAATCAAATTACATGTCTTCTTATCTATCCCAGACTAACTCCAAAGATCAATTAATCTACCCAAAACGGGTTCCTTTTTGCTGACCAAAACATGTGTGTTTGAGCAACAAGCCACAGTCCATACCTCCCTCCCCCCCCTCTGGAGCAAAGTTCATTCTTGCATCAACACGCATACTGACATATAACAGACACAAAGACAAGATGTATTTCGCACACTGCTAACAATTTCCTCTCCATAAACCCCCCGTCATTTTCAGTAATTTCAAACAGTATATTCATTTCAGCATATTACTTTGTCACATGCCACACCAGTTTTATGTGGTTCAAATCAGGGAATCTGCAAACATAGCGACAAAGACGTTATTGACAAGAAGAAAAGCAAGCACACACAGCAGCACAGTACAGTTAATAGTATACAGTACTGCTACTCAAAACTGTTACTGTACTAGCTCTGGCAGTGTTGTGACCCAGTTGATTCCACATTCATTAAAAAAAGTAGCAGAGGCACTGTGCTATGGGTCATTATCTTGGAAGAACCAGTAACAATTCTTGTCTAATGTATGGTACTATTGGGTAGATAATGAACTCTTGGAAATACACTTTATCCATGATTCCTGGACAAACAACAAATGTAATACTGTTAAACTGAGACAGGCGCACATTCAGATACATTTACAGTACTAAAGATGTGTCCGCCTGTTCTCTCCTGCTAGCCCAGGAAAATCTGTGGTATCTCATAGAAACGCTGCAACATTTCTGTGATATTTCTGCAGTCAGACCCCCGCTGTGTTAATCCGATGGGCCATTAGTCTGGCTGCAGAAATATCACAGAAATGTTGCAGCGTTTCTGAGAGATAGCCACAGATTTTCCAAGGCTAGCAGGAAAGAACAGGAGGACACGACTGTACTATCAAAATTATGGTATTTTGTCTAACACTTTTATACTGGGACAGGGTAATATCCAGATACACTTACAGTACTACTGTAAAAGGAAGATAACACTGATACACAGGGACTTATTTTCAAATATAATTATACGTCCTGGTCCACGTCTGGAGGCTGCCCCCCACACATGAAGCTTGATTGGATGCTTAGGCCAAGGTTTCAGGGATAAACTCTTTCTTTCCTGAATGCCATATTGGCAATCTTTCAAGGGCGACTGATGTCTCATTCGAAAATATAACATCCTCAAACCTGTCTCCACTCTCAATCCATGCAAGTCCTTGATCAACGCTTTTTATCTTGTTATCCTTCCTCATCATGGGAAACACTCTGCAATTGCAAGAAAGAATTGGTTATATTAATACTTCAGTATCTTTCTCCTACAGTACTGTATGTGGTGATTTACAGTAAGATTTGGCTACTATAGACAAATATTGTATAGCATACCCAGATATTTGATTATAAGGAAAGTGTTGTACTTCCAAGAATAAATCATACTGCACATAATATACATACTACAAGTACTGTAAACAGAGACATTAAACTTTTAAGAACCACAGTATATTTGTTCATTAAAGCCCTTTACTTGATATGTTCATAGGTCCAGCCCAAATTGCATCTCATTTGCCTGATGCTAGTCTCACACACTGTAAGATCATGCTTCTGCTGCATAATATCCCGAACCTCTGCAGCAGGGCTCTCATCATTTTCATAGTTGATCTCTTCCACCAGCGGCATCACTTAACTGTGAAAATAAGGAAGATAATAAAGATTAAAAGAGAGCAGGTGCATACCGTAATCATAATGTGTGGCTGTGTGAAGAAAAAAATTAGAAGCAGAAGTGTATACACTACTGTACTTACTCAGTTCTGACCCGGCAGACCCTTCTACGAATCTTAGTGCTCCCTTGAGCATGATATTGAACACAGTTTAGTGACACCTGGATGCCCGCTTTCTCTAGCCACCATTGGATGTGCGTTGTTCTGTATCCCTTCTTGTACAGCTACAGCTGTCAGTTTTAGACAATTTGCCATGGAAAATCTGTGGCTATCTTGCAGGAACGCTGTGAGATTTCTGCAGCACACTGCAAGATTACTGCAAGATTTCTGAAGCTAGACTAATCGCCCATTGGATTAACATAGCGGGGGTCCCTGCATTTGAATTGGACACACTGTGTGAATCCTACTGGGCTGAGTCCCATTCAAATACAGGGACCCCCACTGTGCTAATCCGATGACCCATTTCATCCTGCTCTGGACCATCTAACGAGTTACTGCGAGACAGCCACAGATTTTCCAAAGCAAGTGGTCTAAAACCGGCAGCTGCATCTGTACATGCATATTATCGCCATGCTATTTTCTTTGCAAATTGGTTTTGGTCACTGCTGCTTTTCAGAAGGACCGAACCACTAATGAATGTGTATTCAATGTGAAGTGGATCCTCATTATACATTATGCTGTATTTAAAAGGTAAAGTGACACACCGTACAGTACCAACGTAGCCCCGAACAAAAAAACAAATGCTGCCCCTGTGACGTCAGCAGTACCGTACATAAAAGCTTACAGAAATTGCAATTCCAAACTCACTAATCTTGATCAGGACTAACTCTTGTTCTCTTGTGCTTTCAGATACTGTATCTTGTGCTTAACAATTGATCGATCCAGCTTCTATAGATGAACGGACCTGGATCAAGCAAAGCCCAAGCCAGTCCCAGCTCACCTCGCACCAAAGCCAGCACAGTCAGAGACATGTTGAAACTGTCGGGTGGATTTAGAACACCTGTCTCAATGCAGCAATACAGGGGCAGAGTGGAAGTCAAGATGGACCTGATTTTGGAGAGGATGCAGAGGGACATCATGGGTCTCTATTCTATCCTATGCCCACAGCAGCAGGAGAGAGCAAGACATTTGGAGGCACCCTCTCCAACACCAAAGACACCACCCCACCGCTTGTGTCTCCATGCTGTACCCTGATGCAACAGAACATCACATACGAGGAGGACATTTTGACTACGCATTGTGGTGCCATCACTGTCCTCTAGGGGCTGAATGGGCAGCTATTGGACCTTTTCACCACAGAGAGTTAAGTTAATCCTCTCTGGCATGGCTGCTCACCTGCTAGCTAATTAATCAGGAAGTGTCTTAAGAGTAATGAAGAGACAGTTTTCCAAGAGAAGGGGGGAGACAGAGGAGCTCCCCAGCTAACAGAGGCTGGCTAAAGAAGCGTGAAAGGCACTGCTGAGAGAGCTGTGCTGAAGAAGTGATGGCTGGTTACAGAGGAACACAGGAGTTTCCCTGATCTCCCGTGGGGTTGAATCCCAAAGAGAAGAAGGAAGGACGATAGACTGTGCTGAAGCAGGGACATTGCCAGATGGACTAAGATAAGCAAGACCCTTTCTCTTTCTCAGGATGCTTAGTGCCTCCAGCCGTAGTGGGCTCCAGGGTGTCCAGAGATCAGCCCCCACTATTGCATTCGTCTCCCTCCTGTCCTAGGACTGATACTTAGACAGGAGTGTGATAACAAGGGTCTTTATTGCATGGTATGCACTCACTGCAGATCTTCCTCACAGCAATGCAGAGTCTCAGAGGCTCCAGGCCTCTGGATGATGCTTACCCCAGATGTTATAGGGCATCTCGTTGGTATATCAGATGTTCCCCTAGCCCCAAGGGCTGGAGGTGGGCACGCTCATCCCTCAATGGAAAAGGCTCATAGCCCTATTTCTCTGTTCCTTCTCCAGAGCAGGACTCTCTAAATTTGGCACTCCCATCATCAGGAAGGGGCGGGCTCATGGTCTATACCTATCCCTGATAGGCTTACATAGGCCATGAGTCACCACTTTACTTCTGTCCATCATAGAGGAGCATAGGTGGGGGTCACAAGCCCATATGATTAACCCCTTACAGCCTGCATCTTGCAGGACTTACATAACAAGGAGGGGAAATACAGGCAGAAAATACATACCCTGTTACACATACCCTGTGAAAAGTTAAAGTTAATGGGGGAGGAGAGTGCAAGACTGAGGGTTTGCCTAGGGCAGTGGTGCTCCACTCTAGTTCTCAAACACCACAACAAGGTCAAGTTTTCAGGATATCCCAGCTTCAGCACAGGTGGCTCAACCAGTCCCTGCTTCAGCACATGTGGCTCAATCAGTCCCTGCTTCAGCAAAAGGTAGTTCAATCAGAGGCACAGTCTTTGACATAGCCTCTAATTGAGCCACCTGTTCTGAAGCTCTGATATCCCAAAAACCTGACCTGTTGGGGGGACTTGAGGACTGGAGTTGAGCATCCCTGGCCTAGGGCAACTAATATACTTCCACCGGCCCTGCTGCCATCTAGAATCAAACAAATAATTCATGAGGAAGCCAAATACTAACAGTACAGTTATTAAAAAGATCTGACTAGTACAAAACCTTAGGGAATAGAAATAACTATTTTTGAAATGCTATTAAACTCTTTACATAATCACAGAGTGAGAATTATAATTAGGCACAAAATAATCTACAACACTGGGAAATGCTATCATTCCTCCCCATATATTAAAGCCTTTCTGGAATTGTTCTCGCAATTCCACAGATTAAAAAAAAAAAAAACGTTTGAATGTGCTTCCACAATATGTTGTAAAATTCAGAAAGAAATTGCAAATGTGCTTCTTTTTGATAATTACTGGATGAAGCAATTGAGTTTCAACAATTGAAGTAATCAAAGCAATTTTAGGGGCAGATGGAGCCAAAGATGATTTTAATATCAAGTTTGAGATATTAAGAAAAATTCATTTGAAATCATCTCTATCATTAATCAGGAAATAAACCCTTCAAATAAGTGGGATCCTTTACAGCAGTTAAAACCACTATCATTCTCTTTGGAGCTCATAATCCAAATGCTGAAAGAACTGAAATTGATTAAACATGCAGGGGGAAAAATATAACATGTGACCTGTGCGCATTTGCACTTATATGCAATCCAAATGATTCCAAATTAATCATAAGATTAGTCAGATACACCTGCATATGATTTTCTTGTCTTTACTCTGAATTGGAAATTGTGATGTACTTTGATTTTACTGACAACTGTGTTTTTATAAATTGTCACAATATACTGTATAGTGTAATGTTTGCCTGTTGGAGTTTACCCTGACTTTTTCATTCTTCATTCAAATATGTTTAAAAAAATGCCATTTAAAAAAAAAAAATTGTTATGGAATAAGCTTATAAGGGACAAGGAGCAAAAGGTGAAACACTGTGTGCTCATTTGCATGTCATTACCCAGAATCCTTAGCTGCAGTGGAATAATTGTATGCTAAGCAACAATGGCAAAAGGCGGGGGTTGCAGACCTGACAGAGACATGCGAATGTGCTCAGAAGTGGTATTTTTATTTGTGTTACATGGAATGTGTAAGAATTTTAGGCTGTGATTCCCCTTGATCCAGCAATGGCAATTTGAATGGCAATTATCAGCAGATCAGGGTGCAATACCTTACATCAGCCTTTCGTGAATCTCCCCCTAAGAACTTTAGAACTTTGCTCTGATATGAAAAGCACAAAGCAAAGGCATATTGGTCTAACAAATATTGCTTAGATTTTTCACTGGTGAAAACATGTCCTTTAAACTTAAAACAGTACTATTGCCATTCAAAGGTAAAATTGCAAAGCCTTTATTTCCTACAAGCTGCATACACCATACACCCCTCCAGTGCTAGAAGGGGTACAATGACGAATGGAAGAAGAATTTGGGGGCCCCATTGACTTAGCTAGATGCTCAACTACTGTGCAAGCTGTTACTACCCCCTAGAAATGATCAGCAGATACCAACCAGTTTGTTGTACATGTAGGGCCTCATGTACTAAAGTCCGATACAGAAAATCGCCATGGTTTTTAAATTGCCATTTTTCGCAGTGTTTCTATCACAGTATGCAGAAAGCCCTGAATAACAGTGATAGCAACATTAGCAAAAATGGCGAGTTGCCGGCGGTGAGATAATCGGCCCTCCGAAAAGGGCTCACACGGCAAGTTCTATCTGCTGTAGAGAGAGCCGCCTTACTCTCTGCGCAAATCTCGCCAGAAAAAAATCTTTTTACATTAAAATTTTATTACTAGTGTACGTGAGCAGAGGGTCTCTGGTTAGGCCTCCCGGTGGGTAGCGGGGCATGGTGGGTTAACCCCTTAATTACTATAGCGGTTATTAAACGCTAAGGTGATTAAAGGGATAGGGGTCTTTAGATTCTATTTTGCTTTGTATTCTTTCTGGCAATGGAGGACATGGACCTGCAGTAAGCTGACGAGGATGCCCTTCACATTGGCAGGGTTAAGTAGAACGGTTTGTGTTTACTTTATTTATGCTGCCTGGCTAATGTTGTGTTTAATAATGGGCAAATAATCTATTATCCATATCTGGATAATAGTTATTTTGCCCATTGCTGTACTGTATGTGTTTGGTGGGGTGGGGGGTGTATTTATTGAAATGTAGGCCATGTTTTTATTTTTTTTAAATACAGGATTGGTGCCGCAGGCCAGCGGGGACCCACATGGACCACCCAAGGGTCCCCAGACACCCGTGGGAAACACCTTAGGACCCCCAGATCCCTGTGGGAACCACACAAGGGCCCCCAAACACCCAGAACACCCACACACACATGGGGACCACCCGTGGGACACCCACGGGAACAACCTGGAAGCCCACGGAGCCTAGCGAGGACCACCCGAGGACCCCCAGACAACCATGGGAACCCCCCGGGGAGCACTGTGGGGCCTGTGGACACCTGGGGAGCCCCGCCGGTCTGTAGTATTAATCCTGTGTAAAAAAATTAAAAGGTTTTATGTGGGGGGGGGGTTTGTTTTGGGGCTTATTAGATATTGTAATGTTTAATGGGGGCCTATGAGGTGGGTAGTGGGGCTGTTGTGTGTATTTGTGTTTATTGTGGGTAGCGAGGGTGGGTGAAGGGGGTAGTAGCCCAAGGATGGGTGCTTTGTCCTAACGGGTGGTAGCGGGAGGGGTTAACCCTTCATTACCGTAGCGGTTAATACCACCTTCTCACCACCTTCTTGCCAACTTTTTCTGGCGAGGCGATTTGGAGAGAAAATCTCCATTCTAGAGCGGCGATCAGCTGTGATAAACTGATCGGGGCTACTAAAATACACCGAGTTTGAAAAGCTGACGATGAGCGGCAAAAAGTGGCTTATCGCCGAGCGGTTGGCAATTTTTTTTTCCATCCAAAAAAAAAGCCGCCGATTTTTGCTCTTATCGCCAGCTTATCAGGGTTTACTGAATCGCTGTAGGCTTTTTTGGCGATAAGGGGCTTAGCCGCTAAGTTAATGAAGCTGTTTTTATTGAAATTTGAATACTAGTATACAGAAGCAGGGGTTCTCCGGAGCAGAACCACATTGATTTGAGGTCCAGGGACCCCTGCTTCCCGAGTTACAGGCCCCGTTATGGGGTGCTGGTATCCCCATCCAATGTTTAAATCTCCCGCGTCACATGACTAGGACATTTAAACACATAGGAGATACAGGCACCCCATACTGCACCGACACACTTTATTCGAGCAAATACCCGGTATGTATCTGGCAGATACCTGGAATGCGCCGCTCCTCACCTCTGACAAGCCCCGTTGCATTTGCCTTCCCAGCCTGGGTTCATGCCTGGCTGATGGGCGGCTGATCTGTTAAATGATAATGATTAGGATTTAATAGGCTGCAATGCTTCGCGTGTCTACCAGATGGCATAAATTCATGAATTGTAATGCAGTATATATATATATGTACTGTGCAGTATTGCAGCCAGCGGGAATAAAATGCTTCAATCCCTGCTGGAAAATAACTCAATGCACTCGGGCAGAAAACAGTCACAAACCTCAATACACCCGGGTATACCCGAATTCGTGGGACTAGCCGAGCTCGAATAAAGTGTGTCGCCAGTGTACCTCAGGAAGCAGAGGGTCCCCGATGCTGAAATCAATGTGGTTCTGCTCCGGAGACCCCCTGCTCCCACAAACTAGTATTACAATTTAAATAAAACACTGCAATCACCTGTGAGAGCTGTGCAGGGAGAGGCGGCTCTCCCTTTGCAGCTCAGATTGAAAGAAAATCGCAGGGGGAGAACTTAGAAAAAATCTGAGATCACTTTGCTGCTACGCCATAGGGTTTTGGCATTTTCCTACCTCATGGTTTGAGAGGGTTTCAGATACTTTCTAAATACCGTGATAACACAAATGACAAACCGTTCGGCAGGAACATGCCAAACCTTGCGTGATAGCAGCAAACTCATCAAAGCTACTAGAATAGACCCCTTAGTTTTCAAAGTCAAACTTCTTTGCATTTTGTAACTGAAATTGTGTTTTGATTTTTAATTATATAATAAAAAAAAAACAAAGATGCCAAAAGCTACTTCCAATGTGACAAAAATAAACAGTGCAATACCTATATATTCTCTTGAAAAAGGGTGATTCAGTTCAACCCTTTGGCCAAAGCGTCTAAAACCTGCTGTCACTTCAAGGCATGACCGTTAGCAGGTCCTAACACTCCCGGAGTTAAAATTCTTATTTACCTCTATAATTATGGGAAGAATGATCAGCATTGGATCTGTCGTAACCCAGCAAAATGAAACTGACCTGCCAAACTTGGAAAGTGGGGAGGGGTGATCTTAAATCTTGGGGGGGGGAGGTTCACAACCTCCCAAAAACAGCTGAGCCAGCTGCACATAGTTAATAACAAATAGATACCCAACAAGCTCGGAGAAACCCCAAATATTACCACATAATATAGACTGTATATGTATATGTAGCACTGTTTCCCCCCATCCCCCACCACCACCCACCCCAGTGGGAGATACACAGCTTCTACAACCTTGTGTGTGGTGCGAGTACCTGTTAGGGTCAGGAGAGCTCTGTTTGATCTGCAATGGTGGGAGATCAGAACAGGCTTAGGTTCATTCTCTGAGCTTCTCCTCAGGGTGCTTAGTGCCTCCAGCAGTAGTGGGATCCAGGGTGTTCGGAGATCAGCCCCCACTATTGCATGCTTCTTCCCTCTGCCCAGGGACCGACACTTAGACAGGAGTATGATGAACAAGGGTCTTTATTTGAAATCACTGCATATCTTCTTCATACAGCGTTGCAGGGTCTCAGAGGCTCCAGGCATCTGGATGATGCTTGCCCCAGATATTACAGGGCATCTGTTGGTATAATCAGATGTTCCCCCAGCCCCAGAGGCTGGAGGTGGGCACGCTCATTCCGTGATGGGAGAGGCCCTTCTGCTCTCTTCCTCATCCAGAATAGGACTGAGTAAATTTGGCACTGCCCCTCATCAGGAAGCAGAAGAGGCAGGCTCATGGTCTATACCTATCCCTGATAGGCTTACACAGGCTATGAGTCACCACCTTACTTCTGTACATTAGAAAGGAGCATGAAGGGGGGTCACAAGCCCACCGAATTAACCCCTTACAACCTGCAGCTAGCAGGACATGCATAACAGGGAGGGGAAAGACAGGCAGAAAATACATACCCTGTTACATACATAAGTGTCAAAAGGAGTGCTAGTGGGCATGGTTAAATGTATGCAACAAAAAACAAACAAAGATGCCCAAAGCTACTTCCAATGTGACAAAAATACACAGTGCAATACCTATATATTATCTTGAAAAAGGGTCATTCAGTTCAACCCTTTGGCCAAAGCATCTTAAGCCTGCTGCCACTTCAAGGCATGACCGTTAGCAGGTCGTAACACTCCCTGAGTTAAAATGATTGGGGTTTCTCAGAACTTGTTGGGTATCTGTGTGTTAATTTTTAATTAAAAAACTCACCATTATAAATACAATTTATGTGACAAAACAGTGACAAAAGACTAAGAAGTTTCACTTAAAATGCACGTGCTCAGCACACACACACCTTTTTTTGACAAACCAATGAGATTGGCAGAGCCAGAGTGAAAATGCGTCTAACAAAAGCCTTTTTCTGCATGGATTGGACATGGGAGAATGGCTGGGAGAACGGCTGAGAGAATAGCAAAGCATCCCAATCCAATCGGAAAGGGCTCTTTAGACATGGATTGACACAACTGGCAGTTACGAGAATAGTCCGCAAAAGTGAAATATTATATATATTTTTATTTAAATAAATAAGTTCTATAGTAATAGATAATACTTACAACATTTTTTATTTTTTTTATTCAACTCTTAATGCCATTTTTAATGAGTTTTAAAACATCCTTTGATTTCTATAGTAGGTTTTAGTCCATCTCTCAAGCAGTGCCAGATCTTTGTAGCACTTTCCTGTTTGTGATAATTTGTTGCTGATATTCCCAGCAGTTTGAGCTGTAAACTGTAACAATAGATAATGTTAACTTAGTAATATTAGGATTCATTGTAGCAAAGAAGAATGCATAATTATACATTGTCACATGCTTTACTTATAAAAATAATAAGAAAAAATGGAGGAAATGTACAGTAGTATTGCTTCTTTAATGGGCCTTCCCGGGCAAAAGCACCAGATCGGCACTATCGCACTTTATAGAATAAGTGCCTAAGGGGCTTATTCTATATCCGCCAAAGCAGCTGAAATTCCCCATTGACTTCAATGCGTATTTCCTGTCAAAATTGGTCTGATCGGCCACTTTGGAGAATATACTAAAAGCCCCTAAGTGTCCTGTGTGTGTTGTATTTTTGCTGCCCAGGTAGCATGCAACCTAGACTCTAGTTTAGTTATTTAGGGGTTTATTTATGAAAGTACGATTGTGCAGATTCAGCACTACTGCACAGACACTCCCATTTAAATCCCATTTTATTGAATAAGCTTTTTCTGTATCAGCTAGTGGCCGATTAGTCAGTTTTCGGGCAAAATACTCTATTGAAACTGCTGCTTCGACTGATAAAGTCCCTTCATGGTAAGACACCTCCATAACGTACATGAACTGCAAACATACAAACGTTCATTACATACAAGGAAGACATACCTCATTCTTTATATGGTTTTCAATAAAAAGCAAACATTCCCATTTGATGAAAAGTTTGATTATAAAAAAAATTGAGTACAAAACTTGTTTTTGAAACTTGACATTTTTCAAACCTTGAAACAAGTTATGAAGAAATATACCAGATCAATTGTGGCAATAATTGTAACAATTGTCTGAGCATTTTAGAAATCAATGTAATTATTCAATTGTGGAATTCTAAAAATGAAGCAACAAGAGATTTAAGTCTACATCAATACTGCTTGATGGTTAGTCTGTCATTGCAAACAAAAGCATGTGTAACACATTTTTTATGATCTGACATGCAAGGTCACTTAATTGCTCCCCAGGCCAGTAAATTTTTTGAATGCAAAAGAAAAGCAACTAAGCAAAGTTAATTTAGCTAATTATACTTCAATAGATTTCTTTTATTTGGAAGGTCAAACTATGGCTGTCACTTTTAATCTGTGTTCTGAACTGAATTAAAGAATAAGGTGAAGAAAATCAACTCAATATGAAGAATAGGTCTCCAGTATTCACTTACTTGCCTCATACTGATTTTTCATTCTGTTCCAGTCACCTGAGCACAGCGCACGGTTACTTAAAGACTTGGCACAAAGGATTCTTGATAAGGGAATGCAAATTGGCATTTCTTGTTCCCCAAATCCTTTTAAAGCTATTTTTAGGATAAAACCTCCTGTAGAAGTTAAACCTGGATAAGAAAAGTCATACTAAACCATCCACCAAACAGCACTTATTTTGGGTTTTTAAAGGGGGGGGGAGGTGCACTTAATGCACATACTTAAAGTAAACAGATATGCATGGGGCAAAAATAAATAAATAAAGCAATATAAACTAGTGCATTGATTTGTTCATAAGTTCTATCAACATTGTAATCAACTTTTAAGGGGGTTATTCTATTTCACAAATACATAGTAGATGAGGTTGAGCAAGTCAAGTTCAACTGGCTGGTTTTATTCAGTGTGCAGTTAGAAACAGAAGGGAAGTGCTGTGCTGTATATACTAGTATATACCAGCAAGAGTGGCTGAATTTGGGGAGTGTAAATTGGGTTCATTTCTTTTCAAAGTGTGTGGTAATTGAAAGCCTGTAACTAACTTTTTTTCCCCTCTCTCCTGTCTGATTGAGCCTGCAGTGTGTGTGGTTAGTTGATTGCTAACCTAATATAGCTGGTTGGTGTTTGTGTCCCTATTTGAAACAGAAGCTTGTAACGAATCCTGAGCTTGCATGTCCTGATCTGTGTGACTGGTTGATTTCAAGTGCTGGATGTATTAAGTGTGTAGTTAGAAACAGAAGGAGTGCTGGTTATATTAACTGTGGAGATAAAAACACAAGGTACAGTATAGTAAAATACAGTTAATTGTAAGTACTTTTAACTCCATAGTTGCAATAATGAGCATGATAGAAAATGCCACTCAATGCCGATCTTGCCACATGTATGTGCACTTGGAACAGCTGTTCCAAGGTGCATAGTGCTGTGAGAAGTGTGAGCAGGTGGTCCCTTTAGAGTCAATGATTGCTGATCTGAAGAGGAAACTTACAAAATTGAGGGACATTGACAATCTTGAAAGGAGTTTAATGCTCACTGAGCAGGCCCTGGCTGGGACTAGTGATGCAGATGGAGTTGAGTGAGGTGCAGGTAGGTAGCTAGGTAACAGTTAGAAGGGGAAGCATGGGCAACAGGAAGAGACAGGCCAGTTCTGAACTGACCCATCCCAATAGATTTTCCATATTGAGGGAAGATATTGGGAGTGTCAGGGCAGAAATGGCAAGGCTGGGGGAGACTGATTCCTCTATCAGCCAGGGGAATAGTTCCTCCAGCACAAAGAGGACTTGGGATACTCAGAGATCAAGAAAAAATGGTGGCGGTAGGGGACTCCATTATTAGGAATATAGGTAGGAAAATCTGTTGCCATGACAGCATGAACCGAACAGTTTGTTGTCTCCTGGATGCTCGGGTTTGGCACATTGAGGATCGGGTAGACAGATTGTTGGGAGGGGCTGGGACTGACCCGACGGTCTTGGTACACGTTGATACCAATGAAAAAGTTAGAGAAAGATGGAGGGCCCTAAAGTGTGATTTCAGGGTTCTAGGCCAAATCCTGTTCACTTAATGCAACTATGTATTTGTAACTTTGTATTATTTGTCATCAACTCTACGCCCAGGACATACTTGAAAACAAGAGGTAACTCTCAATGTATTACATCCTGGTAAAACATTTTTATTTTTAAATAAGAGAAGGTAGTATTTTCTGAAATACTACCAGTGTCATGTGCTACCCCAAGGAGACAGTTTGAGATTAGAGAGGTTAATGCATGGCTAAGAAAGTGGTGTAGGAAGGAGGGTTTGGGTTTTTAGAGCACTGAGACTCCTTTTCTGAGAGGTGCAATCTTTATGGTAGTGACGGATTTCACCTCAATGAAGAGAGATCTTCTGCGCTAGTGGGGAGAATGTTAAAAAGGTTGGAGGAGATTTTAAACTAGGATGGAGGTGGGAGAGACAAAAACAGATAACAAACTAAATAGAATAGATGGAGATGGGGAAATACCAAGGGGTCATGGAGATAGAATTGGGGCAAGTGCGAGTTTGGCAGCGAGACACCCATAGTAAATACAGATAATACTAGAAAACTTCTAAAGACTAAACCCAATTGGCGCAGAAAGGCAGGAGCAGGTAAGATAATAGTACACACTGAAAACAAACTTAAATGCATGCTTGCTAATACAAGAAGCCTGACAGATAAAATGGGGGAGCTTTAATTAATAGCTACCAGGGAGCAGTATGATATCATAGGCATTACTGAAATATGGTGGGATGAAACTCATGACTGGGGAGTTTATTTAGAGGGTTATTGCATTTTTTTGAAGGATCGGGCAAATAGAAGAGGAGGTGGAGTATGCTTATATGTTAAACCGGATCTAAAACCTATTATAAGGGAAGATGTTTATGAAGGGAATTATGAGAATGTAGAGACATTGTGGATAGAAATTAGCAGTGGAGGTAAAAGTATAAAGAAAATGTTTGTGGGAATATGCTATAAACCACCAAATATCTGTGAGATTGAGGAAGCTAAAATACATTTGCAAATGGAGAAGGCATCAAAACTGGGTCATGTTTGCATAATGGGGAATTATCCAGACATAGACTGGGGCAATGAGATTAGCGTTACAACAAAAGGAAACAGGTTTTTGGGGGTGCTTAAAGATAATTATATGACCCAAATTATTAAGGAACCAACCAGGAGAGGGGCAGTTCTGCATTTGGTCATATTAAACAATGCAGAAGTAATAACAAATATTCAAGTCCTGGAACATTTGGGTAACAGTGATCATAACATGGTCTCATTTGAAATAAATTATCAAAAAACAGATTACTTGGGTTCAACAAAGACTTTAAACTTTAGAAAGGCAGATTTTAATAAACTGAGGACTAATCTACAAGGAATACATTGGGATGATGTTTTTGCAGGGAAAAATGTAGAAGATAAATGGGCAGTCTTTAAAACATTGTTAGAAAAGCACACTTTTTATTTTTTTTTATTTAAAAAAATGTTTTACCAGGAAGTAAAAATAAACAGTAATATGCTGCACACCATTAAATGTATAAACAAAAAGTATTACCGGTGCTGCTGGTTCAAGGATACCTGTCACAAACATCCACTTGGACTATGAAAAGGAAGGATCCAGCGCTCCATGGATTTTGCAAAAATATCAAATTTTATTGATATAAGACATGCCTTTTCACTTGACAAAGACCTACTAAGGTCGAAACGGTCATTGTGTATGGTGCAATAAAATTTGACATTTTTGCAAAATCCGTGGAGCGCTGGATCCTTCCTTTTCATATTACCAGGAAGTAATACATTGAGAGTTACCTATCATTTTCAAGTATGTCCTGGGCACAGAGTTATAAAAATACATGATTACGTTCAAAGAACAGAGGTTATACAGTCAATTCACAGACATTTCATGGACAGATAGAGTTTGAAAATTGGGTACAGGGGATCTTTTGTCCATGTTTAATAAAGTTCATTGTTCATTACTCAATTTAGTCAGCAGGCAGACCAGGTAAGGGGTATTGTTAAAAAAAACCATTGGGATATCCTAACCCTAGACCCTATCCTTGGACGGGGATTGCAGGCAAGTCCTACGATAATTTTCAGGAAAGCTAAAACATTAGCTAATTCTCCGTCACCTAGCTTGTTTACCTCTCAAACAAGTAATCCAGTACTTTCGTCAAGGGGTTCGTATAGTTGCACTCATTGCAAGATATGCAAATTTATGAAACCAACTAAGACCTTCATTTCTAATGTAACTAAGAAGGAATACAGGATACATAATTTTATAAATTGTATGATACCGTTCGTAATTTACCTACTCACTTGTGGATGCGGCAAGCAGTATGTGGGCCGCTCCACTAGAATTCTTAAGCTCAGAATAATTGAACCCCAATTAGTCCCGAAGCACTGAACCAACTGCGTATGGGGAGATGCTAAATATTTAAAATGTAATGGAATAGAGTATATGTCCCCTCTGGTAAGAGGGGGAGACTGTGTGAAGAGGTTGGATCAGAACGAGGCCTACTGGATTTTCACCTTGGGGACACAGGTCCCACTTGGCCTTAACACTGATTGGAATCTGGGCCACTTTTTTTGATCTTCTGGGTTTCCCCCTTCCATTTTCCCTGGGCTTCCCCCATCCGATTCCTGAATTGGCCAACTCCGAACATACTATATGGTATATATCCAAATGATATTTTCTATATCCTCACGGATTTTGTTCTAATTCTCTCATTTCTCCCTTAATATATTATCAGATACTTATTTCCTGAAGTCTAGATTATGAATAATGTGTCTCTGTTTATATAACATTGTTGATGTCGTTACCCTTTGTTGTACTTTGATATTAATGGATGAACTTCTTCCTTATGAGGATTATTCTTTCTGTTTTTTGAGGTACTACAAGGTTTAATGAGACATTGACATGTTTGTTGTTTTGAGGAGCCACCTTCTCTCATTTTTATTTTTATTGCATCACTATGTGAATCCTTACATACTTTTGCAGAATGAACTGAGGTTATTATTTCTCTTTCCACTTAAGTAAATACTATGTCTCTTGCGGAAATATATATGGATTTTACATTTGTTTTTTATTTTTCATATTGTTTTTAATATGAGTAGTTATTCCGTAGTTTTATACTACTCTCTATGAAGAAGTGGATCTCCTGATATGGCAAGATAGGCTTGTGAACTACGTGGTGGTTTATTTTATCCAAAAATCCAACATTTGAGGTTATTGTCCCTTTTTTTTATGCTATAGTAAATTGTTATCAACATCTAACATTATATTAAACAAATTAATAAATGCATTATATACCTCATGAACCTCTGCAGTCTTTTCATTGGCTTGCCATTCAGGTTGTTTTGAATACGGGCATCAGTATAATTTAAGGGAAATATGTTACAGGGGCTGTTCTCCTCTATGAATATGTTTAATCCTTCCACCGTTGCATTAACTAAGTGATTATAACTCTGAATGGGAGGACGAGGGTTAATATGTTCGAATTACCGGCTTGCATCCGAGCATAAGCTGTTACTGACGTCAGCTATCTGTTCAGTGTGCCCCTGATCCGTCTGCTGAATAAAGCTTTAAAATTGAAAAATAGTTCTAGCCAATGGAGTGTTTTGCTCCACTGCATTCTAACAGAGACTGGTACTGATGTAAAATAGCTATTGAGGGTTTCTCTGATTAGTTTGCTGAATACTTCAAAATTGAAAAGTAATTCCATCCAATGGGGTGTCTTGCTCCACTGCAGGCTCAATCGGAATATGAGATTCATTGAACATTAGCAGCTGATGTCACACCCGCATGTATACTGAAATATGCCTGGTTTGAAACTGTTTGTCACACCATGATGAAGCACCTCAGGCGTGAAACGCGCTGTGTGTTTCCCCCACGTCTTTAGGGGTTCATTATATTTTTGTGTACGTTCCAATAAAATTAATTTTATAAGGTAGCCCCCTCTGGATCCTTATTTTTATTGCATTGGATGGTGCTCCGTGTTTTCCACTTTTGTTCCTGCTTGTCTATTCCAAAGACTACTTTGTTGACATGCTCTATACCCATAATTTTGAGGGAAGAAACTGGGCGTTTAATTGCTTTACAGTGTTGGACTATGGTGGTTTCCTCCTCTCCACGGCCGATCTTGCGCTTATGCTCTATAAAGAGTTTTTAAAATGCGATTTGTTTTAACCACATAGCACAACCCACACAGGCATTTTATTAAGTATATTATATGTGTTGTGGCATACATAATCCTTGATTTAATTAGCAATTTAATTTAATCAGAAGAAATAGAATGTGCATGAGTGGTGCAACGGGAACAGGGGGGGACGACCCTCCACCCTCCCAACACTAGCAAACAAGCAGTTTCCAGCACTCAATAATGGAATGATCAGATGATGAGCAATAAGTAGATTTAATATGAAAATATATCATAACGTGTAAATATACAAAATGGGGGATGTGGAAGTAAAAGTGAAAAGGGAGGTATTAATTACTCCAGGTATTAGCTGACACCTTAGGTGGAAGGGGTGCAATGGAGGATAAGGAATGGGGAAAATAAGGGTAGGGAAAACAAAAGTAGGGAGGGGAGGACGGGGGAAGGTGGGTGGGGGATAAAGGTAATAGAAAACAGCCAATAGAAAACAGACTTGAAGGACCATGGCCACGCCATGCTCTTCATCTGATCATTCCATTATTGAGTGCTGGGAACTACTTGTTTGTTATTTAAAACACCTAGGTTTAGGTGTACTTAAAAAATGGGAAGTTACATATTGACTCCTTCTATCCGAATATATCAACAGATCTTTAAGGTTTTGTCCCCCCCTACAGGCAAACTTTGGGGGGCTTTTTGCATAAGTTACCCAGTTATTTATCTGTTCATAACACTTTCCAGTGATTATTAATAATCCTTTTTACAAATTTACTTGCAATGGTGTATTTGGATACAAATGTTATCCTTTCCTGTATGTCTGGTATTGTGTCTGGAAGTTCTTTTCCAAAGGCCTTATCTACTGACGCTTCTTTATGTCCTCTTACAAGGAATCTCAATTTAATAGCTTTTAAAGTCTCATTTAGTTGTTTTGGCCTGTCTAAAATATGTGTCACACTCACTTTCTACGAAAAGGGTAACATCTTTTTCAGCGTATCGGGGTGAAGTAGTTGTGTGCAGTGTAGCATTTCTATCAGTAGGTTTCCTGTCAATGTGCAACTCACCCTCCTGCAGACTTAATAACATATGAAGGAAAGCAATCTGATGCTTACTCCAGCTTTTAATAAATCGTACCGGTATATCCAATACTTCAAGAAATGAAAAAAATCTCATAAATTCATCTTGTGTCCCTTCCCAAAAGAAGAATACATAATCGATATATCTGCAGTACAATATAATTCTTGAATAATACACTGTATCAAAAATAAATTAACCGCTTTAAACCGCTTTGCGGTACCAGTAGTCTGAAAATAATATGTATTTTCAAATGTAAAGACATTATTGTAGAGAATACAGTGAAGTAGTAATGAAATATAATCCACTGGATGGTTATTTTTGTGTGTTTCAGTCAAGAACCTTCTAATCACCGTTAACATCTCTGCATGACGAGTTATGGAATACAGATTTGTGACATCCATGGTTACCAAAAGTAACCTCTCCTATTATTGGCACTGCTCTAATTGTTTCCAAAAAAATAAATGTATCTTTTACATATGATTTAGACTTGCAGACCGAAGGTTGTAAGAACTTGTCTACAAAAAAAGCCAAAGGTTGATTTATAGAATTTGTCACAGAGATTATGGGTCTACCTGGTGGGTTATGGAGACTTTTGTGAATCTTTGGCAAGAGATAGAAAACAGGGCGACATGGATTTTTTATAATTAAAAAGTCAACCTCTGCTTCATTAATCCACAAATGATTCAATCCTAAAATCAGAATCCCTTTTACTTCCTGATATAAGAGTGTGGGGTCATGGCTCAACACAATATAACACTCAGTATTGTTCAGCTATTTTAGCGCCACTTCTTTAAAATCTGTGTAATTTTGAAGTACTAGTGCTTCTCCTATGTCTGCCTTTTTTTTATGTCTTTATATACAACCCTTGCAATAATTTTGTTTCTGAAAGTGTCATATTAAAATTGGTATGGTGTTTTTGTTTAAAGTACTTATTTAAATCAGTTTGCACAAGTCTCATAAAAACACTGACAGCAGAATTTTTAAATAGTGCTATAAACTCAGATTTTAGTTTGAAGGGATAAGTTCTTCCTGTACCTATTTATCCTGCATGTCTGGAAACCTGGAAGAGAAAAAAGATTTCAAATTAAGGTTTCTTTCTAATTTAAACAATTCCACATCCGGATCAAAATGACTGGGTCAGGTAGTAGGAACCAAGGAGGGACCTTTGCAAAAACGGCTATCTCCATTTCTGTTAGATAATAATTTATTATAATAATAATTATATCATAGTCTGATAAATTAATCACTAGATTGTGCATTCTCAAGGCCTTTGTGAGCAGGTGGTGATCTTGGATTTTTTTTACTCCTTCGAGTCTTTTTTGTAGATGCCCGTACTCTTTGTCCTAAAAAAAAGAGGGGTCTGATGATTGGGAATTTAAATTGTCCGCTGAGGGACTTGCGCCTGAGTCACTAGTCCGTGCTTCTGGCTTTTTATAGGTTCCTTTTGCATGTGGCTGGAATTTAATGCATCTCTCTTGTTTATTCCATTGGTATACAAAATTGTCTCTATAATCGTTCACAACCTTTTTAAATTTTAGTTTTTTTTAAATGAATCAGATCATCCTTAATTGTTTGTAAACATGTTTTCAAATCATCCGAAGATTGAACAGTCAAGTAATTCTGATGTGTTTCTTCAATTATAATTTCTATTTTATGTATGTCATGTCTCACTTTACTTAACTGAGTTCCTACTTCCTTAATCACAAGCAATATTAAGTTCAAATATGCTTTATTTAGTATTTTGCACCAATTCTCACAGAATTCAGACTTTGAAATGCCAATAGTAGGTCAATTACGGATCTGCAATCCTCTGGGAATTCATTGTTGCTTATGTAGCCCTGTGTAATTTTGGGGTTACATGCCTCTCTCCTCCTGTGCAGTAAACCCTGTTAAGAGGGCAGGTTTGCCAGGGGTAATCATGAGGTTTGCCCTAATCCCCTGTGAGGTGTAATATGTAGCAAAAGGATGTGACAGCATGCTCTGTGTCCACTTACAGTGACATAGGGGTGGTGCCTCCTGGAGCTACATAATACGCATAACTTCCTAAAGTTAGCAGTTCAAGTGTCAGTTCAAGTGTCAGTTCAAGTCTGTCCAGGTCTGCTGTGTGCAGTGAGAGTAGCAGAGTGTGATAATCTGACCCCACAAAGTGCCCGGGCTCTGGCCAGGATTGTGGCCCTCCCTTAGGGGAGAGGTGGCAGACTATTCCCCTTTCCCTATTAGAGCATCAGGGAAGAGCAAGGACAGCTTCTAGGGCCCTGACTAGGAGTGGTGTCCAGGGACTTCCTTGAGGTGGGCAACCATGAAAATGTGCGGCTAGAAACCGGCCGCTATGATGGGCAGTCTGCCAACCAAGATGTTAATAAAGATTGCCTTGATTAAAAGAACCTTCTCGCCTCAGCCTGGAGTCATTCAGGGAGAACCTGCACCAAGGGGTTCTCTTCCAGAGACTCCTCGCTGCTGTCGTGTGGACCTGGAAGAGATGGAGGTGCTGTACCAAATGTGAGTAGGTCTCTGCACTTCCTCACGAGCCAGTCCTGGTGAATTCCCCTATACCATCAAGCGGGAGACTCAGGAGTCCTGTAAGCCAGCAGGTGCACCACACAACATGACATGTAACATGGGGCTGTTTCCTCACATAGGGCCAATATGAGATTGGGTGGGGGTACAACCGTTACACTTATAATACTCTGTTAGAGGGTTTCCATGCGAAAATAGTTCAATTTCTCTTTTTTTCAAATTTCCGAAGTCTTTAATGTGATTAATGGGTCTATCCAGGCCAAATGCCTCTTCTGGGGTATATCTGAATATCATTGTATGTATCTCTTCTTCATTGAAAGTCTTTGTATCTGCTCTATTAGTGAGAAAAAATGGGAGGTTAACAAGACCTTCCATATGCCTAAAAGGCTATCACAGACCGCTAACACAGGTAAGTGTATAGGAAAATAGAGACAAAACACCTGAAGTCTCAAATCAGGAGGCGGACCCGCAGGGCTGAGGTAGGGATGCAAATAAACCGACCACAACACAGGGACAGAGGTCTGTAAGAGTAGCCATAGTCGGTATGGAAGCAGGGGTCAGGGCTGGCAGCAGAGATGCAAAATCGAGGAGGCAAGCAGAGGTCAGGGCAGGCGGAAGGCAGCGAGGTCGAGGTCATGGCCCGGGTCAACAACAGGAATTTAAAACAGGCAAGAGGGTAAGGCGTGATGCAAAGACAGACAGGAGCTGCAAACACACAGAACTTTGCTCGCCGACTCCCTATGGTAACTGCACCCTTATAAAGCAGGCTGCAAGTACCCAAAATGGCCACAGAGCGTAGACAGGGCAGGAGAGACAGAAAACCTGGACCGTAGTGAAAACCCGGCACGGATAGAGCAGAATCCTTACACAACTATAGTAATAAAGTGATTAACATACTGATAGGAACTCTACACTGCACGCAACTAGACTTCACCTCGATACACTGAAAGAGATGTTATTCTTTTCACAGAAAGTGAGGGCGACACGTATTTTAGACAGGCCAAGACAATTAAATTAGACTTTAAAAGATATTAAATATTACATTGTGATTCCTCACAAGAGGACATAAAGAAGTGTTAGTCGATAAGGCCTTTGGAAAAGAACTTCTAGACACAATACCAGAGATACAGGAAAGGATAACATTTGTATCCAAATACACCATTGCAAGTTAATTTGAAAAAAAGGATTATTAATAATCACTGGAAAGTGTGAAGAACAGATAAATCACTGGGTAATTTATGCAATAAAAAAAACAGGTTTGCCTATACGTGGGGACAAAACCTTAAAGATCTGTTGATACATGCGGATAGAAGGAATCATTATGTCAATCCCCATTTTTTAATCACACCTAAACTTAGATGTTTTAAATATTTTAATTGGTCAGTGTGCAATAGTCTCAATTCAGCAGATCTATTTACCCATCCTAGGAGTGGTAAAAGCTACCTGATTAAATCAAGGATTATGTACGCCACTACACATATAATATACTTAATAAAATGCTTGAGTGGGTTGTGCTATGTGGGTAAAACAAACCGCATATTAAAAACTCGCTTTATAGAGCATAAGAGCAAGATTGGCCATGGAGAGGAGCAAACCATCATAGTCAAACATTGTAAAGCACTTAAAAATCCAGTCTCTTTCCTCAATATTATGGAAGATAGATAGAGTATGTCAACGCAGTAGTCTCTGGGTGGACAAGGATACGATTCTTCTATGTAGGGAAGCTTATTGGATCTACAGTCTAGAGACAGTCTTCCCAGAAGGTTTCTGACAATCGACACGTTGGGTGTTTTTTAGACTCAAGAGGATTACACTGTGCTATATGTGTTTTCTCAAAATTCTGTCTACAGATGTATTAGAAGAAAAGCACTTGTAGTGACCTAACCACTCAACCTATCATTAATGATAATATAATCAAATAAACAGGGTGCAGCGGGGATAAATTGGACCAATATTCACAATTTGGTCCCAGAAGAGGACCAACAAGATCCCGTATACTGTATGCACTCACTGTGGGAAAATATATATCAGGGACAGGTAGACCAGAGAGAGTAATACTCTCTAAAAAGGTTATAAACAAACCACCTTACTATTCGATGTGAACATATCCACAGCTTGTCCAATAGGGACTAAAATCAAATCTCAAAATAAAAAAACTTTAATAGCATCAAAATCAACATACTGAATATATTCAAATGTGAACAAGGTTAAAATTAGACAAAAGAATAATGAGACAATCAGTCTCAAGTTAGTGCTACAAAAACCTGCAACAACAGGATAATATATAAAATCCTGAGCTATATTTGAACAGGTTGATTATATAACAAAGGGATAGATCAAAACCATATTTTTAGTGCTTTTGTGAGTGTCATGTATAAGTAGAATCAGTAAAATCCCTTGAAGCGACAGGATAAGTCTCTTGGTAGTTCAGTCAGGGTGGAAGCATGATTCACATTTGAACGAAAAAGAGTTTGACTCGAATGGTGGGTGAATAATAGGATCCCACAGACCTAGATTAGGAGATTATAAAGAATCCCTGTTGGGAGTCATCTGACACCTTCTCATCTGTTATGTTGGGATGTTTATGCAGAGATTCACAAGGACTTTTTGAACCGGAGACTGATGTGGAACCTATTTACACACAAAAGAGGACGCATGCGTGAGATCCGGATCAAGTAAATGGGAGTATGAGACATCGCGAGATCATCGGAGGAAGCTGGACTGCAAAGGCACGCAACAACAGCAGAGGATTGAAAGCACCTGGAAATTTATGACTATAAAGATTGGACTCCTAAGGGTCTACAACTCGCCACTTCCTTGAAAAATAATGCACAGACAGCCGCAACATTGATTTTCCTTTGGCTAATAAAATAATTTACAAAATCCAAAGTGCCCTGATTCTTCTTTATTGTCTGGATCTACTAAAGAGAGCATGCACCATTTGGTTTGCGTTGAAATATGTGGTGTTAATAATCTTGAAAATGTATATGCAACCTATTGTATAGCACATTTCAATATATAGCTACGTGTATGTACCAATTGGAACCAATAAGATACAGTAGTTACATAGATATTTATTCTTGGTTGTGAGTTTATAACCAATGACAGAAGGTTAAACTGACATGCTAGTTGCACTATTAAACCAATGTTTTTGATTTCCAACTATAAACATTTGTGTTAAATGTTGCCACAGACATGCATGGTTTAGTTTATGAAGTGAATGTTTGATGGGGGGTTTCAATATGGAGCTAATGAGGCAATGTGCCTTTTAATGAGTGCACAGGTGATTTCATATTGCTATGTTACCTTGAAGCAGTGGCGCAGTGAGTAAATGCATTTATCTCTGCAAACAATGACACTGCAGCAGAGTGGTTCAAATCCAGGTGTGATCAGTTTGTGAACTTGTCTAGGTCACTTTATCTACACCCTCACACCCTAAACAAAAGTGTAGGAATTTGTACCTACAAAGATTATATGTACAGAACTGATATTGTTGTCCTTATAATTAATAATTATATTAATTTGTGTTATTATTAATGATATTATTATTTATTGTATTAGTAATATTAGTGGGGATGCTAGTTTTTATGTACTCTTTTGTGGTGTATTCATATTTGAATAAGGGACCAAATTATTTGAGCAATGTACATCATGAGTTAAACTGTAGTGCAAAATGGCTAAAATTAATATAGAATACTTAACACATGTACAGCAAGTCAGTTCATGATCTGCAGTGAAGAAATAGATTCTGTGACTTGAAAGGATGCAAAACCGTGTCTATTGAGACCACCTTGCCATGCTTGAGGTGGCATGAAAGAAATGCGAGTTTTTAGAAGCGATTTGCATAACGGAATGAGAAAGCAGTTTTAGACAAAATATGCGAGTTGGACACATTTTTGACAAACCGATCGGATTGGCAGAGCCAGAGTGAAACCGCTTCTAAAAAAGCCTTTTACACACAGATTGGAAATGCGAGAAGGACTTACAGAATAGCTAAGCATGCCAATCCACTTCTAAATGGCACCCTAGAAGTGGTTTGTCACACTTTAGAGCTACTAGAATAGGCCACCCTGTGTGCAATCTCATGGTCACCTTGGAGGCCTTAGGCTAAGGCCCCGGTATCTCAGCCTTAACGCACGCCCGCGCTTTTGGCGGCGCGTTCAGCCGATTCCCCGGTCTGCAGCTCACTGCAGGAGGAGAGACCGGGGGGGCGTGGTGGAGGAGTGATGGGGGCGCGGCCATGACGTCACCCGGCAGGTTCGCCCTCATTGGCTGAACCGCCGGGGGGCGTGCCTAATCGCTCGACGTGAGTCCTGCTCTCAATTCTATTGAGAGCAGGAATAGCTCTCGCGCGAGCGCTGCGGCCCCCCCTCGCAGCGGGCCCGGCGCCATTGCGGGGAGGGCTCTCGTGTGAGCAGCGTCCGCCACAGCGAACCTTTCCTCCATTGGGCTGAGGTGCATTTTTTCTTTGACCTTTTGCTTTATTACAGTTTTCTGTGCATTGTCTAGTCAGTCCTGGAGATCTGGACGCATATTCTCCCAGATTCTGGATTTCTTTGAGCTTGTTGTGGATAGGAGCAGAAATGTAGTGATCAGGTTACTATAGGTGACTCTAGGTTTAATCTATGAATAGTGTATCAATAAAAAATTCCTGAAACATTATTTGTGAGAGAAATGTTAGTATTATCATGTCAGAAATTAATAACTACTTTATATATTTAAAATGTCAACATTCTTTTGAACACTGTATTTCCGTTATTGGTGTTCTTACCCGATAGTCAACCAAAGAGCCTGTCATAGTGGTTTTCAAACAATGTAAAACACCAGGACCTCATTCTCCTCTTGTGTGAATCTCAGGTTGCACACCTGTGAAGCACAGTGCCAATATTTTGCAGGTGGAGACCCAACAGCTGGAGATTGGGAAGAGCATCCTAGAGCCCACTAGAGGTCTAGTGCTCACTGTCCCTGACTCCTTGATGTCTCCTCATAGAACCCTCTAGCTGTCCTACTTCCTGCTAAGCCCCTGCTGGACTCCCTTACGTCTGTCCTTTCCTCAACCCCTCTATGCCTCCTGATGTCCTCCCAACCTCCTCTCCTACCCTCAGTCACACCTCCACTCATCCTCAGCCCTCCACTCCTCTCCCCCCACTATTCTCATGTCCACTTGTACTCCATTCAGTCACACTCCTCTCATGCACACTCCCAGTCCTCCCCTCTTCCAATGTCACTCACTCAACAAAGTAACACAAAGACACCAATTAGGGAAAAAGTACAAATACTATATCAAACATACTGCAATAAAACACACACACTGACAAGACAATAGTATAACAGAAAATATAATTACACAAGACAAGACAATCACAAATTGCAAACAAATCTATTCAAACAATGATACCTCCAAACTCCAAGCCCAGTCTGTTTCTCCCTGACTCCCCACAGCACTGACACCACATTGTCTAAAATGGCAGCTTAATAAACCTGTGTGATGCGTTGTCTCCTGACGTTATGCTAAATCCACTTCAAACAACAACATAATACAATATAATTGATGTGGATGGGCTGAGAACTCGCTGTTATTCAGTCACGTCATAGATGCGATTTAAACATTGCGATTTGAAAATACAGAATACAGATTTTTGGCTAGTTTTAATCTGCTACTTATAACCATGTCAAACCATGCGGTTTGACAAAAAAAAAACTTGCAGCTACTAGAATATGCTTAGACCTAGATTCAATAAGCATAATTGAATCAGCAATAACAGTTTGCATTCTGAAAATAACACAACATATTATTGCCAATTTTTCTACATGCATTAAGAATTATATGTGCATTACGGTTGTCATTTGCATGAAAATGTGAGGTGATAATGGAGAAGATCTACAGTAGTCACAGTGCAGCTTTCTTCATTAATGACAAAAATCCACACACAAATACACTTCATGGCTACTAGGGTGAGGTAATAAAAATCATTACAGTAGAGTAATAATTGTGATGATTGAGGGGCAACCAATGTATTGCAAAAGAAGGCTAATTCCACCATAGGGTTTAAGAGACAACCCAAACACCCAATACCATACTAACCCCTTGCATACCAAAGAGGCTAGTAAAGTATTGCATGGCAATCTCTTACTAAGCCCGGTGGCTGTCACAGGAGACAAGGAATTTACAATCTCTTACTAAGCCCGGTGGCTGTCACAGGAGACAAGGAATTTACAACTTTTTACCAGGATCATTCACTGAGCAAAACATAAATTGTCATTTATTTTATTGAAACAGACGTACACACAATGGATTACAAAATACAAGAGAAAACATACTTACTGGGGGTCTGGGTCAAAAAACTAGACTTTCCTAGGTGAAATAAGAGGTAAAACAAAGTCTTTAGGTTGACCGGGACTTGTCCCGAAATGTCCTGGAACTGAAATCGGCATGAAATTCCTGACACCACAGCTGTATCTGCTCCGGAGCTGCCAAAATCCCTTGACCAGGAGATAGTACCAAACGTACTGGTACTCTTTTCAGCTTGCAATCCCAGCCGCGACCGCCATGTTCTCTTTTCAGAACTTGGCCCCGAAAAGTGGGTCTTAGAAAATTTCTCGCTTTGAAATTTCTGAAGCCGGCTCGCTGGAATTTCTCTCAGAGCATCTTTTGGTGATTTCGAATTTGCCGCTGCTGTCTTGGCACTTAGAATCTGAGTGAATCTCACGAACGGATTGGCTTCTGGCTTTCTTACAGTATTTCAGCTTTTCAGTTTCATTCACTCCAGCCAATCCGAGCGTGGGAGAAATCCTACCAGCCAATCAGAACATTGCCAGTCTATCTAGGCATGCCAAGCATGGATTCAGATTCTGTCAAGGGCATGCGCCAACCTGGCACCTCTGCCACTTGTCAGTCAGAAGTCACCCGCTGGGTAAGGCTCCTAGTCCGGATTGGGGCAAATGGTTGTCCGAGGACTCCTATTCATCCCAGGACTTGAGTACTTGAGCCCAGCCCCGGTGCCCAAATGGCTTTCACACCTTGGCAACCTCTGAGGCTTTCATGTCCGGGACCCGAGCAGCCACATGGTCTCTCAGAACCATGGACCTGGAAGTCCCCAGCTCATAATACCATACACAACCATATGTACTATTAAACATTATGAAACAAAATATTTTCCCCCATATTTTTTCTAAGTCCCAAAGTGGAATGAAAAAATGCTTAGGTTCATTCTCAGGGCTCTATCTCCTTCCCTTTTTGAAAACCGGACTTAGGTTTCATAAAAACCCTTGCAACCTTATAAATGGTTGGAGTACCCCCAGAACCCCTATACCAGGTTCTGGATGATCTCTGCTTGCTGGCACTCCTGGAAAGGTAAAACACAGGAAATTATTTTTTTTCGCACAATTACATACATTGCAGATACAATATTCAGGTTCAAGAGCTGACACTCCAAAACTCCAAATATGGATCAGAGGTAACCAGCCAGGCATAATACCTTTGTTGAAAACAACAGTAGATGGCGCTCTAATACTTAAACTTAATGTGTAGGTGAATATAAATGTATAGATATACAAAAATATGTGCAAAGTGTGTAATTAAATAAAATTAAACAAGTGCAAATGGGTACAAACAAAATCACTCAAACCCTTAGATGGACTGTTTCAAGGTCCAGGAAAACAGTATGCACAGGATAACCAGGGGAGCGATGGTACCTTAAAAATAAAACAAAATCTACATAGTGCAAATTTGTAATCACAGTGAAGTGGTTTCCAAGTAGTACTTAGAAAGCTAAAGCAAGGCTATATCAGGTATAACCAGCAACAAGGTATGGTACAAAACCAAAGGAGGAGCTTCGATCTCAAGCGGAGACAGACATAGACAGAGCCAAGGATAAAAACAAACAGTTTATCCACACACGGGTAAAATGGAGGCTTACAAGATCCAAATGGATAAACAGCATAAGGAGTAGGTGATCTTACGATCACTTCACGTCGCTGCTGCTGCTGCACGCCACCCGACTGTGTCTCGATCTGCAGTCGTCACGTCACTTCCGGGATTTCGGCCGGTTGGAGATGACGTCACGGACTCAGTATTCTCTCTCCCTCTCAGTCGTACGGTCACGCTCTACGCGTTTTGACGTTCTAAATGACGTCTTCATCAGGAGTAGCTGTGACCTGCTCTAGGGGTCTTTTTATACCCATTCGAACTAACACTAACCCCTCCTCCAAAAGGTTAACTGTTAAAACACCAATAATCTATGGGCAGCTGAAATACATCCCCCATATATCTAGGTGTTATAGTTTAAGCAGAAATTTATACAATTCTTAAAATAACCACACTAAAAAGATTCTCCTTTTAACTTCATAAGGAAAGAATCGTACTTTTAATATTACACACAATTTTATTATTAAACACAATTATTACAAATATTAAAAGTTAAAACATTAAAACATATGTGAATCCCTATACTGGGTAAATGATATGGAACGACGATTGATGTGTCTTAAAGATATGAAACAAAAAGGAATTTAGTGAAGAAACAACTTTAAAGATAAAAATCACATTATTCATATATCAGTATACCTTATATAATGGACACATACAGAGCAGATGGCAACAATTTATTAAAAATTTCCATAAAAATTTTTTTTTTTTATAAAAAGGCACCCAATTCAAAATCTACATTCAGGCCCTGAGGAACTAAAGTTTTTAATGAAAAAATCCAAAAGCTTTCTCTTTTTTTAAGTGCAGTATTTCTGTCACCACCCCTCCAGTGGGGCAGCACCTGCTCAAGGACAGTGAACCTCAGGCCTGATGGGTCACCGTTATGTTTTAAAATAAAATGATGTGATAATAGGTGGGTTGTAACCCCTCTTCTAATATTACCAACGTGTTCAAGAACACGTGTCCTTATGGGCCTAGTGGTTTGACCCACGTACTGTAGCCCACAGGGACATTGTATTAGGTAAATCACATGATCAGTTTTACATGTGGTGTGCTGTTTAATTTGGAATTTTTGTTTGGAGATGTTAGACATAAACCCAAATTTATCATCTGCTCTGAATTTACATGCAGTGCATGTTGTGCATTCAAAAAAGCCCTTAATTTGTGGCAACCACCTATTAATTTTGTTATTAATCTTAGGTAAGGCGCTTGGTGCTAACTTATTTTTTAAAGTGTTTCTCCCCTGGTTCTCCTGTGCATAATACCTTTATTGATGGCCTGATCACCCCCTCATGGTCACAGTGGAACACAAGGGGGTGGCGGTAGACGCAATTTAAACATTGCAATGTGAAATACAGAATACGGCTTTTTGGCTAGTTTTAATCTTTTACTTATGACCATGTCAAACCATGTGGATTGACAAGGACATACTCGCAGCTACTCGCATGCATAAAGATGGACATTTGTTAATAAGAAAGATTAAGAAAAAGAAGGAGAGGAGAATCAGGCCTGTGCGATTCATCTTATGGAAACTGAGGAGCAAAGGCTCCAATCAATGTTGAGGTTGAGTCGTCAAAGGACAAGGATTGGTTCAGGTTGAGGCTAGCCTCCAGGACTTGAATAAGCTCTTGTGTAGATGGCAGTCATCTTTTTATGAGAAAAAAAGAAATTAAAGATGAGCTCTACTACCTAATGATTAAATAAGCAAATTCATTAAACCAAAAAATAAATTTGAACAAATGTATATATATCTCAATGGTAGTGCACCCAATGAGCAGGAACTACTAACAACTAACTATTAACAAGAACTACTATGTACCATATGTGTCATCTTTTGACTGGTGACTATTTGTTGTATGGTCTAAATTTATTATGGAGGATTTAATGAATACCCTTGATTTTGATGTTCAGGAAAGAAAATGGAAACAAATACGGGCAATATATTTACCAGAGAGAATATACCTGCAGTGGTAACAGTTTTGCCTCCAAATCTCTCTGATAAGTTTGACCAATTAAAAAATGTATTATTTAAACAATGTAAAACATGGTGGAATATTTGCAGTTTAGAGCACTATGTTCAAGTTGTGATGATCCCGAGGGGCTTAAGAATCAAAGTTCTGCTGATTTGGGAAATTGATGATACCTTTAAATCTAGGTGGGAGACAGTCCTCAATGAATGTTCAATGTCACTTATTAATTTAATAATTGAGCATGATAAGAGTATATTAGCAGAAATTAAATGTGAAATAGCACAACTTAAAACGAAACTATTGGTTCCAGAAGTCCAGAACAGTTGGAAGCCCTTTGAATTGTCCTGCACTCAGGAATTAGAAAAGCTTGAGGCAAATCTGAGGAAACTAAAAAAAGTAAATTCCAAAAGGGACTCATTTGACTATGCTAATACTCATGTTTATTATTGGAGAGCTCCAGGAGAGAGACGAAAAAAAGGTAGATTGACACGAATTACTACAATGGACCCAGAATCATCTGATGCAGAGGATAGTGCCAACCAACCATCAGGTGCATTCCTTCCTTCTATATCTGCCTCATCATCCTCTTCTTCTTTTTTTAAATTACAGAGAGGGGGAGAGACACAGAAAAAACCCTGAAGGCGACACATCAGAAGGTGACGGAAGAAACCTACGGGATCGGGGCCGGTGGGGCTACATACCCAAGGAGAAGGAGTGGCTCAGTGAGTAAAGGCACTGACTGGCACTGAGTTTGAAGCGGGGGAGCCTGGTTCAATTCCTGGTGTCGGCTCCTTGTGACCTTGGGCAAGTCACTTTATCTCCCTGTGCCTCTGGCACCAAAAAATAGATTGTAAGCTCCACGGGGCAGGCACCTGTGCCTGCAAAATATCTCTGTAAAGCGCTGTGTAAAACTAGCAGCGCTATACAAGAACATATTATTATTATACCCCAGAAGGACAAGAAGCAGAAACAACCTTCTCAGTCCAAGAGGAGCCGTTATCAGAAGGAGAAGCGACAATAACATCAGTTGCAGGCCCCAATGTGATCAAGCTATCCCGTCTTCTACTCACTAAGTCACAGGAAGATGTCCTGTCGAAGGGGCTATCCTTTGTGCCCTGCTTTTGATCCATTTATTCGTGTCAAAGACCTTTTTCTAGTCTGTAGAAAATTACTCTTGAAGACGTTCTATGCAAAAGAGGGATTTGTCCTCTTTAGATTGGAATACGCTGCATGACATGGTCTCTTTAGTTGAAGAGAATGAAGAGATTTCCCTGGCATCTCAGGAAAATGGTACTACCAACAGAAATTTGGTCCAAATCAACGTTTACCCCTCCGTTCCAAATCAGCCCTGCCATAGAGACTTTCTATAAAGTTGTTAAAAAAGAACTTTTGGATATCCCTCAAAAAAATCCCAGAAGAAGGAATTTGACACACAATGAAAATCAATCCATTCTGGAGCTCAACAAATGAAAGGATGTAGTATTTAAGCCCTCAGACAAAGGGGGCAATACTGTCATGTGGCCTATTGGGGTGAGTGCAAGTTTTATTTATTTTATTAATGCAGCCTAATGTTTTACTTGTAATGGACAAATGCACTATTATCCATATCTGGATAATAGTAATTGTGACCGTTATTTTACTCTATGTGTTAGGGGGCAAGGGGGGGGGGGTGTATTTATTGCAAAGTATTGAGTGTTATGTTTTTTTGGCCACATGATTGGTACCGCAGGCCATCGGGGACCCCCGGATTACCGAGGGCCCCCAACTCCCGCGGGGATCATCTGGGGACATCCGCCGGCCTGTTGCATTAATTGTGTGGTGAAAAAAATGTAAACAATGAACAAGGAACCTCTGAGGACCAGGTTGGAAGGATAGGGTGCAAATAAAGCAGTGAATAACAGGCAATGAGAAACTGGGAGGTTCAGGCAAGATACAATCTCACCACTCCTTCCTCTCCAGGAATAGCGCTTGGAGGGAGTAGGGACGCTCTGCCATGAGTGCTCCTAAATGCGGCTGCAAGAAACACCTAACAGCTGGGCGTCTTTCCTCCACGTTGTTGCTCCATGTCTGCCTCAATTCGACGCGTTTCGCTAGAAAACTAGCTTTGTCAGGAATTCCTAGCGAATTGGTGGAAGGAGTGGTGAGATTGTATCTTGCCTGAACCTCCCAGTTTCTCATTGCCTGTTATTCACTGCTTTATTTGCACCCTATCCTTCCAACCTGGTCCTCAGAGGTTACTCTACGTGGGACCACTGTTCCTGTACACTTTATGTGTGACATGCTCTCACTCACTGTCTGCATGTGAGTATAATGGGTGCAGATTATTGCTCATAAACTGCGTATTTTGCCATACAGTGCTGTACTATTTTTTCCCTTCTCTTCTTTTTATATGGTTTCCATTTCTTTTGCGCCAGCCTTTAGCTGGTGCAAACCTGGCGTGCTTTTAAAGTACGATTCACTTATCACTGCTTAGTGAATTGCGCGGACTGGCTAAAAAACTGTGCGTTTGCCATTTTTTGCCTGATGGAACATATTTTTTTTCATTGGCTGAAAAAATGCCTTTACAGTAGATAAAGCACTATCACTGCTTAGTGAATCGCGCAGCAGGCAGTATCGGTCTTAAAAGCCATTTATCGTACTTAAAAGCAGTTATCACTGTTTAGTGAATCGCCCCCAAAGACTTCAAGAAAGCCTGCAACAGGCTTATCAGCTAGCCAAAAAGTCCTTCTCCTAGTTAAACGCTAACAATAAAAGACGATATGACCATAAGGTTAGACATCGAGAGATCCGTCCTGGAGACGTTGTGCTTCTCCGCAACCTTGGAATCCCCGGGAAACATAAATTGCCCGCCGTTGGCGAGACGGAGTTTTCGAAGTTGAATCACAAATGCCGGGTCTCCCGGTCTAAAGCATAAAAGACGCGGATGGCCGGGTAAGGGTCTGGCACCAGAATCCTCTCCTACCTATCCCACAAGTGGGGGATGATGACCCAGAGATACCGGCTATACCTCAGTACGGTGAGACAGCAAGATCGGGAGACAACGAAGAAATTATAAATGAGACCACTGAGGATTCTGTGGACAAAAAAGAAACAGTGAACAACACCATAGATAATCCTATGGAGGGACCCTCTCAAAGAGTACTCCAAAATGATGGGGCACCTCTCGAAGGAGCTACGAGTAAAGGGTCCAGCCAACAAACGCTTACTCCGGTGGCTCCAATGAGCCCCCCTCTGGACCCAAGAAGTCCTTGCTTTATACCACAAAGAGACTTTATGGATATATTTGTACCCTCAATGGGAGAGGCTGAGCCTCATGACTATGGACATTACTCCCCAGAGGGAGTTGAAGAAGGGCTTTGCAGAAGACAGTGTGCTAGGTGCCCTCAAAACTGGGTGGGTAGGCGTGCGGAGGGCGTGCGGCAGTTATGGAGGCAAGCGCATCGCCGGAGGCTCCCGGCGGCTACCTTTGCAGGGCACCGCCATCTTCATTGTGGTCGTGCATGTGCAGTGCAGGTTCAATGATGCAGTGGCCATTACATCCATGAGCTCCACGGGGACTACAACACCCAGCAGCCACTGGGGCTGCTAGATCACATGGCGCAAAACAGCCAATAGGGATGCAAGCTTCCCCTGCATGAAGTGGATATATTTGGCGCATCTGAACCACGCTAGTCAGTCAGAGCTGGGACATCAGAAGGGTAGGGTGTGCGTGTGCAGGGTGTCAGTGGCCCCTACACTAGACCAGAGACCCCTTTATGCTTCAGCTAGGCTCTGACTCACCTCAGCTTGTGGTTAGTGCAGGGACAGGCCCATCAGTTAGGGACACTGCCCCTATAGTACCAGTATGAGTGACACAGCCAGGACGCAAATACATTCTGGCCTCCGGGGTTCCAGGACCAGACCATCAGCTACATATGAGAGACTCTCTTCAGTGTGGGACCCTCCAGCTGGACACCATCCAGCATGGAGGCGGACTCATCGCTGACCACAACCGTCGCTGGATCAGTGGATCCTATCCTTCTGTTGCAGCATTACCAGGTGTTGGAGCACCCGGCAGGTACCTCACCTCAACAAATGCACCAACTGTACACAGATTAGTGGGGCAGCGCTGTCTCACACATTAAGTGGGTTGCTACTTGTGGACACCAGGGTGGTTAGGTGCCCAAGAGCCCCTCAATACTTTGGGGACTATTTACCCGGTGTGGACATTGTGGTGGAGGGCACAGTGAGAGTATGGCCATGCGTGGCCTAATTGGTGGAGAATGTTTATGGTTACTCTTTTCATGCATGCAGTAAACAGTTATTATCATCAGTGTGTGTATTATTGCATGGGGTACTGTAACAGGGTTATCCCACATAGTAGGATCCCGTACAGGTGGAGGCGCTGTCACCAAAGGATCAGGCACACCCCAGGCTCCCAGCAGCGGAGACCCAGGCCTCCTGTGAGCCACAGGTAACACACCACATACACGGTAGCCGTTGTATCTCCCAGGAGGTGGGGGAAAGTGCTCTACATAGATATATATAGAAGAGTCTGTTGTGCATAGAGATTAAAAAAAAGTCCACATTGAAATAGGACGGTTGTATAATCCCAGATGTTGAGTATTCCTTTTGATTGAGGTGGTGTGTGACAGCAGTATATATAAGGAGAGACTTGGAGATAATGTATGTCTCTATCCTTTAGATAATATCTTTTTATAGTTCACACAATATATAAAGTCCACAGTGCATGGCAATATAAGCCACTTTTCTTTAGAAAAAAGGACTGTTTTTTAGGTACGCACGAGATCCTTATCCATGCAGACTTCTGTTGGCGTGCTCCAGCTGTATGTGAAGTAATCAGCAAGGGAATAGGTAACGGTGCACAGTGCAATGAAAAGACATCAGGGCTGAATGACTGGCAGTTAAATAACAATTTATTGGCCCATAGCAAAAGACAGAGGGATAAAAAAACATTCTTACGCGTTTCGCACCATTGGCGCTTTATCAACTCTTTGATAAAGCGCCAACAAGGCGTGAAATGCGTAAGACTTTTTTGTATCCCCCTGTCTTTTGCTATGTGCCAATAAATTGTTATTTAACTGCCAGTCATTCAGACCTGATGTCTTTTCATTTCACTGGGCGCCGCTACCTTTTTCCTTGCTGATCCATTCATTTAAAAGGAGTTGAAATCTTCATGGGCAAGAATAAGACAGTATGGATCCAGGGTATGAAGGGAGCGAAATTTCAGGAACACCCCAAAAGGCAGAAAAAACAAGATAATGGTGCAGTAAAATCACATAAGGTGGTAGAACAAGACTTGGCTCGTATTAAATGCCTACTTACAAACAGTAGGTGAAGAGTCAGCGTAATATGGGGAACAAGGTAATCTGGAACTCAGGAGGCTCTTCCTCACGGATTAGACTCAGGAGAAAACACAATGGAGAGAGACCATAGTGCAGACCAATAAAACTTTATCTTAAAAAAGCTTAAAATAATGTACTCACAATATGTACAAAAGTAAAAAGCACATAGAATGAAGCAGTGAGGTTCATGCCAGGGAGGTGATATCCAAACCATCTCCCTTCAATACTTCCGCAGCTGGATGGCATCGATAGCGTCTGACGTCACATCCGTCAAAGGTCTGACAACTTCCGGTTAGCGCGGCAGGGGGAGCGGATCCACGGCAGAATGGTTCCCTCTCAACTGGAGCGGTGCTCACTGCTAGGGATGTAGCGGCTCAACACGTTTCATTGAACTAACGTCAGCTTCATCAGGAGTAGTATAACTTATACTTATAACTTATATAGCTCCTGATGAAGCTGAAGTCTCCGAAACACTCTGTTGCCTAATTCCTATTCAGAGTGTTTCGGAGACTTCAATAGGAAGCACAACACTGTGACTACTCCTTATCTCTGCATGGTTCAAAGTACAAGACACATACTTTGTGATCTTGAGACAGCTGTTACTGTTCACCATGACAGACCCACAGGCTCACTAAACTCTGAACCTGACGGTCTGGCACAAATGTGTGTGTATATTGATTTATAATTCTATCTACCTGGCTCAACTAAATACATTTTGAGCGCACACATCATTTCAGGCTACACCCTTCACCTTCATTTAGGAGTAGTTTTCAAACGACAGCAATTTGTATTGGAATCACTACCACCTCTAGTATAATTATATAGTTGTGGGAAACTTTGATTGACAATAGTGTTTCCTGGTCTACACTGCCAGTTTGTATTAGGCTCACAGTCACCTCTCCGTTTTTAATTTATCAATTTTAATCACTTTGGTTCACATTGTTACTGCTGCAATAAATATATTTTAATTGTTTATCAATAAATATTAAGTTTTAATCTAGCTATAGGTGTTCTCTTGTGCGGCATATAGGGAGCTTTTCTTTACCTTTTTGTCCAACTTTTTTAAGATAAAGTTTTATTGGTCTGCACTATGGTCTCTCTCCATTGTGTTTTCTCCTGAGTCTAATCCGTGAGGAAGAGCCCTCCTGAGTTCCAGTTTACCTTGTTTCCCATATTACGCTGACCCTTCACCTACTGTTTGTAAGTAGGCATTTAACACGAGCCAAGTCTTGTTCTACCACCTAATGTGATTTTACTGCACCATTATCTTGTTTTTTTTGCCTTTTGGGGTGTTCCTGAAATTTCGCTCCCTTCATACCCTGGCTCCATGCTGTTACTATAGGGAATTTGTACATTTCCCTATGAAGGTCGAGAATTTTTCTAATTCACCTTATACTTTATTGTAATATTTGCATCACTATATTATGTTTACACTTTGTGTTGTTTAACGCCGTGTCAAATCACTTGGGTTACCAAGAATAAGACAGTGTCACAGCATATTTAAAATACATATATACCTAGCCTGCTTATTTCCCATACTTGCTACAAAATACTGAATTCTACCAAGTATAAAACTTTCCTTTGACATTATGGTTCCCTTGTGAAGGTAGAAGATGACAATGTATTGAATAAGGAAATTAAGCTGGAAATGAAAGGCTGGGCTTCAATTAATCATGTAGTTCAAAGTTCTGGTAATTGTATTAGTAATGGAAAATGACAGATTCGTTGTAGGTTGTGATACCTTTTAGTGCTGAAAGGTATCTAAACCTACAACAAATCTACAATGAAACTCTCAAAAATATCATTTCTGACCAAAAACCATTCTGCCTTACTGTATGTATTTACACTGAATAAAGGCAAATACGGGCATGGAGGATCTTTAAATGCTAAATTGTGTAGTGCTTCTCTAGTTCATATATATGCATCTGGTCTACATGTAATTAATCTTGTTATAATGCAAAATGGGATAATTTACATACAGCAGGTACCATATGTGTTGCACTGAATACTGGCCTGTTTCCTTGAATTGCTAACCTCATGTCTACAGGAATAGTATCAGTGTCTATGTACAATTCCAAACAATACTGGATGGTGTATAGTCACATAAATCAAGAAATATCAACACCAATTTTGCAAGGTTCTAAACAATTTTTTGGGGCACAAAAGGTCATTGATCTTTTCTACTCTGTAGAGTATCTACAAAAAGCTTTGCTGACACTTCCAACTGTTTTGTGATTAAGTGTTAACTACATGCAGATTTAGTGTAAATTGTCAGCACAGTTTGAAGGGAATTAAGTGCACAACACCCATTAATGTTAATAGGATTTGCATGTCTAATTCCCCACGAAGTGCACTGAAAAAGCTACCCTTTAATGCTGCCATGAAATACAATTTGTATGCATATAAAATTTCAATATAATATCGAGATGTGAAATCCAACAGAATAATTTAGCTATGAAATCCAATCTTTGTTCCCTCATTTTTCCACATCATTGATTTTTGCCTTCATTGTAGTGTTTCTACAGCTCTTAGATTGTCTTTTATTATACATCTTTTTATACTCCTTTATTAGGGAAATAAACTTAAAAAGCATCTTGATGTAGGAGGTTTTATTTGTATCTAATTCTATTTAATGACTAAGATGTCTTTGATAACCTGACTAAGGTGTATTGATCGGTTTAATTGATTTTTTTTTTTAATGTTCACAACTCCAGTTAATTTGTTAGAAATGCTATAGCAATGGTTGCAACTCTATTGTGGAATGTAAATACAATTGTAGTAAGGATATGTCTTGCACATGCTGTACTTCTCGATAATTTGGTTTCTCAACATTATTTGGCATTTGAAAATCACAGTTTAGAATATTTATCTTTTGGTATCTATCTAAACTTTGTCTCGGTGTGGTAAACACATAAAATGAAAATATCCTACAAATAATAGTAAATAAAAATACAATTTGTGGGCACATTCACATGTGTCAGACAGGTCTACAAACTGCATCTTTCCCCATTATCGCTTAGCATACAATGCTTCCACTGCAGCCAGGAATTCTGGGTAATGACATGCAAATGAGCACAGTGTGTCACTTTTTACTTTACAACAAATAATACAAACTTCAAATAAATTGATTTGTGCATAAACCCCAACAAAATTAGTAACTATAATTATAACAACAATTATAAGTAACTAGTTAAGTGTGCAACTGCCCTGGAATTAATTGAATTAATATTAATGTTTAAATATTTTTTTAATCTTATATTATACTTATACAAATAATGTTTAATACGTTAGAGCTTGGTGATTGACGTCCTGTAGAAAAACAGACAAATACGTATTTGTATATCATTCTTGAAAATTGATTATAGAAATGTTTGTAAATATTGTAACCGTGGGTTCTGGGTTCTAATGTCCTTATCTCTGTCTTATTGAGTCATCTTAGATAATAAAAAAAGTATCTTCATTGCAGTCAGGATCACTACTATCTCAGCTAGGATGACATTTTCAGTACTTTTATTTTAGCACTGAAAAAGGGCACAATGTATCAGGGGGAAGGGGCGGGGAACCCCTTGCTGCACCTGAGGGATTCATTCCCAATCACCTTCAGCATAGCACTGGATCAAAACACCATTAAATGTGAGTGCCTCTACTATCCTTGTGTTCAGTTTGTGGTAGAGTCATTTGACCTAAAATGGTCAATTGTCAGGAAGTGGGGCATGCTAAAGACTGGGGCAAAGAATGATAATCACTCCTCCCACACCCCTATTTAGAGTCCCTTTTATAAGTTATAACAAATTACCATTTCTAGGCTTTCAAAAGCAATTTTAAAATATGTCTAGTTATCTGATTTATTTTCAACTGGCGTAACATATCAATGTCATTAGTTCAATTTGGTCCTAGGTAGTACTGCACATCTCAGATAATGGGAAACAGAGTGCTGTTTAAATCTGTCAAACAAAATTTGCTTAACTTTTATTCAATCCTCATGCAATGAAACAGATTTGAGGATTACGTAAATGAAAAATAAATAAAAGCACTAATGCCTGTTGTTGCCAAAAAGCTAAATGTTACATCTGATTTAACAGCTCATATCTTAATTTTACTTTGTGAGAGTATGTTAACACTTTGAGTGCCATAAGGTTTGTGGCACTCAGTGCTGTGTACCTCCTGATTTCCAGGTCAGGTGATTGCTAGTGTAGTGATCGCGATCATGACACTGATATATGTATGTGTAGCCAGGTCCCCTTTTCCTACCTGCTGCCCCGCGACACCTACCTCGGTTCTTCCGCTGCCGCGGGTCACTCGATGGACCCGCCGGACGTCTGGAAGGTGGGGGCCAGTGCAGGGAGCGCTTTGGCGCTCCGGCGGTCCCCGACGGCTCCCGAGCAGGGCACTGCCATCTTACTATAGATCGCGCATGCGCAGTGAGCCCCGACGGCCCTGCAGAGTTGCGCATCCGCGAGGATAGCGCGAGGGGAGCCCGCGAAACCCTAGCCTACCAGGGAAGGCTCTGGGAAGGGACTACAAGTCCTGTGAGCCTCAGCAGCGCCCCATGTGATGCCAGGGAGCCAATAGGGCTGGAGGGTGGCCCTGCAGGAGAAAAGAGATACAGTTCGCGGGCTTGGAGCACGTTTGTCAGTTGGAGCCTGGAGAAGCTAAGGGAAGGAGGTATGGTGCAGGAGTCAGTGACTCCCTGCACTAGGCCAGCAGCCCCCAAGGCCCCAGCTAGCCCTGAGTCACCCTGAAGTGTAAGTTGTGTCAGAGACAGCCCACAGGTTAGGGACCCTGCCACTTACTATCTAGAGCTAGTTAGGGACACAGCAGTAGCTGCGCGTCCGTCCAGAGGTTTGGGCTCAGACCTTTGCTGTTGCTGCATCAGCCATCCGGGTGGGATCGCCCCGGACGGTGGTTCCGGTGTACAGTCGACGTCGGGATCCTTTGTGAAGTTCCTTGGCAGGCCCGGGCACCGGAGTGCCCGGCAGGTAATCTACAAGTGCACCAATGAGTCATATCACATTCACAAGGGACATAGTGGCTGCGCAGTCACACATATCCATCTCACTTGAGTCGGGGGGGGTAATACTGTGTGGGGTTACTGGACACTGGGAGGGATCATCCGGTGGAGGTGGAGGTGGAGGTAGCGTCCTGCGTGACGCCGGAGTTAGTGTCTCCTCTAGGGAGGGACACCTGTTGATATATGTGTATATGCTTAAGGTTACTCATGCAAGTAAAGTCCTTGGTTGTTTTACCCATGTGTAGAGTGATATATATATTTCCTGCGAGGAACCACTCCCCCTCTGGTGGGAGCCATCGCAGGTGGAGGCGCTGCACCAAGTACGAGGTTATTCATATTGTCATATGCGCCCCAGGCTCTCCGTGGCGGAGGCTTAGGCCCTGTGAGCCTACAGGTGACACAGCACATAGTAGCGGCCTGCGAGCGATAGGAAGCAGGGATACATTTGGAGGCGCTGCTGAGAGCAGACCTGGGGTGCCCAATAGTTGTAGAGTACCAAAAGTACGCAAGGAAAGATGTTACCAACCACAAGCCACGAGGACCATATCTGGGCCAGTACGATTCGGGAGCTGTATAGTCGAGTGGAAGCATTGGGGAATGGTCCCGCTCATGAGGAGGGGAGGGCCCTTCTAGAGTCCCTAAAGGAAATCCTGGGCCTAGACAGAATGTCGCCAGATCAAGAAATATGCCGGGCCAATGCCCTACCAGAAGGCTACCCCCTTAGGTATGGAAAGAGCCCTAGTGTAGTTGAAAGGACTGTAATCAAAATGGAGGCTCCATCAAGAAATGCTAACCGTGAGTCACACCTAAAATGGCGTCTCGCGCCAAGTCAAGAGAGCACACATGTGGTATATCACACGCCTGCACAAAAATGTTTTGCAGAACCTTGTCCGGGTCTGGCAGGCAAACCCGCGCCCCGCCCCTGCGAGGTAATTGGTGCAGCACAGAGACAAAATACCCCCCTGATAGAATGTGTCTCTCCTTTGGATTCCACAAGGGGGAGGAAGCTCAGTGATCCCCAGTCAGAAACTTCTGTTCCCCGTAAGAAAGGCAAAAGCTGTCGCCAACAGCATCCTCAGTTGTATGGAGCCTGGCTGATGAAAGGAAGGGACGTATCCTTTCTGTTGTGCCCCTGTATACAAAAGGACTTGTAATTGTCTGGTGGTATGGATTTTGACCCCTTTAAGCTACCGGTAGAATATCAGGTGGCCGAAGTGGATGATGAGGGATATATACAATGTGTCTGTAATCAATGTGACTTTCCAGGTGGCAAATTGACCTGGGGACCCAAGTGTGCCTGCTGCGGAGCCCAGTTCCTGAAGCCGGGGCTGCTGCGGCTTATGGAACCCGCCAGGAAGGAAGCGATCGATTTCCATACTGGACATGTCAATCCAGGTAACTCATCTATCCCCCTCACCGACGTTTTGGAAGACACTTGCCCTCTAACCGTGATTCCAGATCCGGTTCCAGAGTCGGCCCCAGAGCCGGAACCAGCAGAGAAAGATGTGAGTGGCCTCTACACACAGAAGGGAGGTGCCCCCTGCTCTGACTTTCAACCCTGGCTGTATAGAGTCGTACGGGCTCCAACGTCAAGCTTGCCACTGGTAGTGTGCCCATGTGTAGTCAGAGACTGGAATGTGACTAGGGGTGGGGCGGACGGGTCCTCTACGCTACCCGTAGCGCTCACGACAACCGTGGTAGATTGGGAGGGATGCCTGCACGGCCGTCTGAACGAATGTGCTTGCCCCGTCGGTGAATTGACCCGAGGGCCCAAGTGCCCCGACTGTGAGCTACAGTTCCTGAAACCCAGACTGCCGGAGCCTACAGGACCGCAAGAGAATTGAGAATTATCCCGTCTCCTGGAGGAGAAAGAATCTCTTGTGAACCAGCTGAGCCGGGGCAAAGCTTCCTTCACCCCGACCATCGAGGAACTGAAGAGGCAGCTAGAGGAGGAGACCAAGTCGAAAAATGCCTTGGCACACGCGCTGCACTCATGCTGGCATGACTGCGACCTCATGCGAGAGCAATATGAGGAGGGCCAGGAAGCCAACACCGAACTGCAGAGGTCTCTTTCAAAAGCCACCGCCAAGTGCTCCTCACTGGAGAAGACCAAGCACCATCTACAGACAGAGATTGAGGACCTGGTCAGTGACCTGGAGAGATCCAACTCCGCAGCTGCCGTCCTGGACGAGAAGCAGCGGAACTTTGACCGGATTCTGTCGGGGTGGAAGCAGGAGTACGAGGAGACGCAAGCCGAGCTGGGGTCCTCGCAGAAGACGTCCCGCGGCCTGAGCACCGAGCTCTACAAGCTGAAGAACGTGTACGAGGAGTCTCTGGACAACCTGGAGACCTTCAAACAGGAGAACAAGAACCTGCAAGAGAATATTGCAGACCTCACCGATCAGAGCAGCGCTAGCGGGAAAATTATTCATGAGGTAGAAAAGGTGAAGAAAGCGCTGGAGTATGAAGAGAGCAAAACTTTGAGGATCCAGTTGGAACTTTCTCAGATCAAAGCCGACATGGATCGGGAACTGGCCGGAAAAGAGGAAGAGATCGAAAATCTAAGACGGAACCACCAGCGGGCTATGGACTCCATGCAGGCCAGTCTGGATGCAGAGACCGAAGCCAGGAACGAGGCCATCAGGCTCAAGAAGGAAATGGAGGGTGATCTGAACGAGATGGAGATATCCGGTGAAGAGGACCTGCCCGGTGCTTACTTCTCCGCAAAGGATCACCAAGTTCGACCCTGAGCTCATGATGTATCCCGACGGCATCACTTCAGAATTGGCTAATGGAGCCAACAAAGACTGGGCCGTGCCAGCTAGAGCAACCGTTGCCTTCTTCATGCGCAACATGGAGCAGTTTGTTCATCATGTCATGGACAGAGGAAAAGGTCAGGACCTCCCGGTATACCGCATGTGCGAGGCGGATGGCTGGGTAAAGGTCTGGCCAAGAGACATTGCATTATTCCTTCCACCAGGGGGAGGAAGTATAAAGGAGCCAGTGACTGTTACCCCTGAGCACGATCGTCAAGAGATTATCACGGCGGAGGCTCACAAAAGTCAAAGTGAGGTACCCCCACATGATCAGTTAAGGGCACCGCACAATTGGTCTCAGCAAACAGCAAACCCTCAGCTGACCTCGGGTACTATGGGGGTTGTTATGTGGTGTACCCAGTCATACAAAGCACATGTGATTTGTTGTATATTCTATGTACTGTATTTGTATTGTATAACGTTTGTACATGGTTACGTCGTTCCCCAAGTGGGGACGTTGGATTTGTCACCAGGGGGAGGATGTTGCCAGGTCCCCTTTTCCTACATTCTGCCCCGCGACCCCTACCTCGGTTATTCCGCTGCCGCGGGTCACTCGATGGACCCGCCGGCACGTCTGGAAGATGGGGGCAAGTGCAGGAAGCGCTTTGGCGCTCCGGCGGTCCCCGACGGCTCCCGAGCAGGGCGCCGCCATCTTACTATAGATCGCGCATGCGCAGTGAGTCCCGACGGCCCTGCAGAGTTGCGCATGCGCGAGGATAGCGGGAGGGGAGCCTGCGAAACCCTAGCCTACCAGGGAAGGCTCTGGGAAGGGACTACAAGTCCCGTGAGCCTCAGCAGCACCCCATGTGACGCCTGGGAGCCAATAGGGCTGGAGGGTGGCCCTGCAGGAGAAAAGAGATACAGTTCGCGGGCTTGGAGCACGTTTGTCAGTTGGAGCCTGGAGAAGCTAGGGGAAGGAGGTAGGGTGCAGGAGTCAGTGACTCCCTACACTAGGCCAGCAGCCCCCAAGGCCCCAGCTAGCCCTGAGTCACCCTGAAGTGTAAGTTGTGTCAGGGACAGCCCCCAGGTTAGGGACCCTGCCACTTACTATCTAGAGCTAGTTAGGGACACAGCAGAAGCTGCGCGTCCGTCCAGAGGTTTGGGCTCAGACCTTTGCTGTTGCTGCATCAGCCATCCGGGTGGGATTGCCCCGGACGGTGGTTCCGGTGTACAGTCGACGTCGGGATCCTTTGTGAAGTTCCTTGGCAGGCCCGGGCACCGGAGTGCCCTGCAGGTAATCTACAAGTGCACCAATGAGTCATATCACATTCACAAGGGACATAGTGGCTGCGCAGTCACACATATCCATCTCACTTGAGTCGGGGGGTAATACTGTGTGGGGTTACTGGACACTGGGAGGGATCATCCGGTGGAGGTGGAGGTAGCGTCCTGCACGACGCCGGAGTTAGTGTCTCCTCTAGGGAGGGACACCTGTTGATATATGTGTATATGCTTAAGGTTACTCATGCAAGTAAAGTCCTTGGTTGTTTTACCCATGTGTAGAGTGATATAAATATTTCCTGCGAGGAACCACTCCCCCTCTGGTGGGAGCCATCGCAGGTGGAGGCGCTGCACCAAGTACGAAGTTATTCATATTGTCATACGCGCCCCAGGCTCTCCGTGGCGGAGGCTTAGGCCCTGTGAGCCTACAGGTGACACAGCACATAGTAGCGGCCTGCGAGTGATAGGAAGCAGGGTTACATATGTATATCTTTATGTATGTAGCGCCATCCGTGTACATAGCGCTTTAAAGCAGTAATACACATGACATAATAAGAATAAGTGCTTCCACATAAAAGTAGACATTAGGAAAAGGAGTCCCTGCCCCAAAGAGCTTACAATTTAAGTAATCTGCCCCGATGTCAGGAATGGAAGAGGAGGTCCTCCTCATCATCTGTTCCAATTAGCTCACCAAGATCTAAGGTCATGATCTCCCCTAAAAATGTCAATGATGTTGGAACAACAGAATGGGGCCCCCAGTGTGCTACTTAATATGACGTTGCCCCAATTTTATGGGTAAATCCTCTGTTATAATAAACCTTAACCATTATTTCCTTCAGTTAAATAATAATTGAAGGACAGTGTGGAGGAAACTATTGGATGCTTTTCATTCTGCCGGTGAGGGCCTTACTTGAAAATAAAAATATTCTTACATTTTCAGAGCTGGAAAAGTGATTTTTTTTTTAGTTTGAAGATGGTTACATTGGTTTAAAAAAGGCATTAAGTTAGTAAGTTGTTTACATATATAGAGAGTTAATAGGGTTTCGCCGTCCAAAAATAAAACTACCATTTAGAGCATTGGTCTGGAAAGTTACATATTGCTAATAACGTTTTTGATAATGTTTAGTCCAAACTACACTACTGGTGTGGAAGTCCTTTCTTTGTGCCAGTGCTCATAGTAAACCCCATGGCCAGGGCACACTACTACGACGTATTCAGGGAAACCAGAATATCCTGTACAGTATAGTAGTTTTATTTTTGGATGGCGAAAGCCTATTAACTCTCAGTATATGTAAACAACCTACTAACTTAATACCTATTTTAAACCACTGTAACCATCTTAAAAAATAAAAAACCCTTTTCAAGCTCTGAAAATGTAAGAACATTTTTATTTTCAAGTAACTACTGTGTGACTACTGGTATTCAAGACAGCTGCTAATGTACACTGTGGCTACAGGCCGACAAGCATTTGCTTGTGCTGAGTTCTACCTCGCTCCCAGTGTTCTCTGGGGAGCCCCTGCTTCATTTACTCCTGTTTCTATCCCAGTCCTGTTCTTGCTCCAGATCTATTTGCTGTTCTGCACTCGTTTCATTTCTGCTCTGCTGTTGATCTTACTTTGGTCCTGGTCAGGTACTGCTTCTAAAGTTTTGCCGTTGCTCCGGTTTCTGCTCCTGCTTTCCTTTTTGTATCTCTACCTAGAGTTGCAGTAAGTAGTCCGGGGTAGTGTTGTGTTATAGGTCACTACCCGTATGACTAGTTTCTCTTTTGGGCTCTGGACTAAGACATGGTGGAGTTGGATCTCCCTGACGTTTCTTATCCACTGCACTTATCCTGGTCCAGTTTCTCATGCTGATCCTTATCCAGTTTCAGTCCAACTACCGTATAGCTCCATATCCTGCTACAATCCAGTTTACGTGCAGAGCGTTATCCTGCATCGGTTCAGCTTCTGCACTGGTCCTCCTTTATACCTAGTTGTTTACTACAGTCCTGAAATCTCTGTTTGCTCTGATCTCCCTACTTCTTCTGAATACTGTTGTAATCCTTCTTCAAAAAGGCTGATTATGCACTGCCTTGCCTGACAGTTTGATCGGCCTCACTTACAGATTGACAAAGAAATAAACCATTGCACAGCTTTTTCTGCAGTCCAAGCTTTGATGTAGATATTTTGAGCTCGTTATGCATCCAAATAGACAACCTGCTGATGGAGCACTGCTTGGAAAGACTGGGTGAAAAACCTGGGCTCCTAACAAATCCCCAGAATTTTTAAAATACCTCTGGTGCTAAATTCTCAGAGCCCAAGCAACATGGTGGCACCTCATACCACCTCTCCCCTGAGGAAAAAAACACACAGCCAAATATTGCAACTCTGTATACATTGTGGAAATGCAGGGAATCAAGCTGTTTCAGATCTTGATTAATCATGGACTGCTTTGACTTCAGAAAAAGCTAAAACTGAGACCCAGTTCTTTATCATCACCAAAATGGATTGTTGGTAAAGACCGATGTGTGTTTCAACTCTTTTCGCATACTTACCACATTAGCAACTCTACTTTGCAGATCTCTTCCACAGCTTTAGTTTATTCCAGGGCTTTGAGCATTTTCTTGGATCTGGACATTGCATAAACTCATGGGAAACACGATACATAATTCCCAGAAACAGAAGAAGGTATTGGTGGATGCAAGATTTCCTCTGGTCTGGTTTTCTTGGAGGGACATTGAGAAACAGTACTATTTAATATAATACATTCTTAAATTCTTGGCTTCCCCTGGTTGTCCCATCAAGACCCTGATATGTACTAACCACTCGATCCATCAAGTTGCAGTGACATTTCTGACAAGAATCATGTCTTTCCTCCATACATGCTGTTGCCTACCTCTCAATAACTTCATCAAGGGACATAACTGCATCTTACGGTTTACTGAAGAAATACCAAGATGTTTTCTGAAAAGGCAAGAAGAAAGGCTGAGATATAACTCCCACACCACTCATATGATTGGCCTTTAGAACTTCAGCCTGGGTGAACTGTTTAATTTGGGTATATTTACTCTCTCTCAGCCTGAATTGAAGACGCTCAGGAGGAATTAGAAAGGGGCTTTATTCATCATCTACTTTACCTGCAAAGATAGATGGTTTCCTACTGCCGTGTATCAACTATCAAGCCTTTAACATTACAGTATTACTATCAGGAACTGATACCCTCTAACATTGCCTCCAGATGTATTAGAAAGCCTAAGGTGAAGAAGATTATTTTCCAAATTGAATCTCCCTACAATCTTATTCATATCAGAGGAGTTTAATGGAAATCTACTTTGCAAAAACACGCTATGGCCTCTGCAGGTGCTGTGTTATGTAATTTGTAGTATGTAATGCGTCTGTCACATTGCAACATTTTATGAATGACAGCTTCACGGACATGTTTGAGCAATTTGTGATAATCCATGGGGGTGATTTAACCTTTTCAGACTCACAGCAACTGCATGACAAACATGTTTGTCAGCTCTTTGAAAGGTCAACATCATCTGTACGACAAACCTGGGAAATGTGATGATAAATTGGAAACTGAGTTTCTAGGTTATCGAATCTCCCTGGAAGGCTTAATTATGGACCCTGATAAAGTTTCCGCTGTGGTAAACTGTTCAGCACCAATATCTATTGTCAGTTCATTGAACGATTTGCACAAAGGGTGACGCCCTCCCAGGGCCACCAACAGAAATCATGGGGCCCATGACAAATGAAAGGAGCAGGCCCCTCCCCCCCCCCCAAATCATAGTGCATCTAGCATGTAAAAAAAAATTAGCGCGCAACTTTTACTTATCTGTTATCTTCTTATTGTAATACGGAAAAAAACATTACAATGCAATCTGTTTATTTTAATATTTTCAACAAAAGAAAAAGATATGCAAATGCTACACCCAATGTGACAAAAGGCCTGGGGGGATGCAGTATGGGCCAGGGGGGGATTAAATATGGACCGGGGGGGTTTAAATATGGGCCTGGCGGGGTTAAATATGGGCCTGGGGGGTTCAAAATGGGCCTGGGTGGGGGGTTAAATATGGGCCTAGGGGCTACATATACATATATATATATATATATATATATATATATATATATATATATATATATATATATATAAAAACAAATAGAGTAGCGCTAATCCTCAAAAATAAATCGATAAACTAAATAAATAAACAATATATGTGAAATCCCGGATGCTTGTTGAATCAGAGGCACACAAGGGGTTAATAACAGAAGCATGCACAATAACACATAACAGAGCAGGACATACAAGACACAAACAACACAAAACATAAATAACCAGTCCCAAATGTTCCTTCCAAAAAGGTAAAGTTGTAAGTCCAATTCCTGCTGTGGGGATACAATGCTGCTCTCATAAGGATACAACCAAATCCTATGGATGACCTAAGAAGAAAAAAGAGAGAGAGAGCGCAACCCCATAGCGCAATATGAAATTAATTTGGGGAAGGGAGAGGATAAACAAGGAGATCAAGCACACTTACAAAAAAAGCAAATTAAAACAAGCATTTGTGCATAAAATCACCGCCAACGATGCAGGAGGACTGTCCCAGGACTGCATTCAAGCTCCTCCAGATCCGAATCGTCCATTGCAAGGTAGGAAATGCCCCGATGTAGGTGGATCACTTCACAGCTACCAGCCGAGAGAATAAAGGCGGAATGATCCAGCCACGATCGTGTTGCAAGGTGATGACGTAGTGCCGGGTGTCACATGTTTTCATCACGTCCTGGCCGAAAACGCATTAGGAAGTACGTGACACCCGGCACTACGTCATCACCTTGCGACACGATCGTGGCCGGATCGTGCAGCGATTATTCTCTTGGCTGATAGCTGTGAAGTGATCCACCTACATCGGGGCATTTCCTATCTTGCGACGGACAATTTGGATCTGGGAGCTTGGATGCAAATTGGAGCTTCCTATCCCAAATTAAATTCATATTGCATAATGAGGTTGCGCTCTCTCTTTTTATTTATATATATATATATATATATATATATATATACAAAAACGAAAAAAGAAAGTGCAATATGTGTAAAATAACATTTAATAATCCCAAAAAAAGTCCAATAGTATAAAACTCACAAACAACAAACAATAAAGAAATAAGAGTGTTTTATGAGATAATACTCATGCACTAGTACTGGAACTTTGCTCCTCTGCTCACACACCTCTTGGTAACATCCGATCAAACCCCTCTCAGCCTCTGACCAGCAGGAACTCAAGGAGCGGCACAGCCACTGTTAGCTTCCTCCAGGAACAATCCTTGTGTTCATTAGTTCTGGGCACGGCTGGACATGGCGGGGAGCTCTACAAAGGCAGCTGTCAGCGTCTTAGAGTCAAGCATACCGGGTGGTATGGTGTGACACGCTCTTACTAGCAGCACAATGCTCACCCTACGCGTTTCTTCACATTAAGTGATTTCATCAGGGGATGGATATTAGGTGTTCATCATAGGAATATATGTCCAAGTAAACCAATCGAATTGGATCTAAGATAATTAGGCATATATGCATAAAACAGGCTTACCACTTGTATATAAACTCAATATTGGTACTAACAGATTAATCAATTAAAGCAAATTACAACCATATTGAGCAAATCCCATAAATATATATATATAATGTATAAGTGTAAATAATACACACATATAGACAATCAATGCATATATATATATATATATATATATATATATATATATATATACATATATATATACACATATATATATACATATATATATATATACATATATATATATATATATATACATATATATATATATATATATATATATATATATATATATTTATAAGGTGGAGGTGGTATATAGATAAACACGCACACACACACTATATATATATATATATATATATATATATATATATATAGTGTGCGTGTGTATCTGTATACCACCTCCATCTTATAATCAGTAGGTTCTAATAAATTAAAAAGGAGTAATTTTCCTCATAGTGGCAAAAGTTGTATACATATACACAGTTATATACACACACATATAAACATACATATATATTAGCAGCCGATAATTCATATATAAATAAAATCATTGACTAAATATCTAAAAAATCTAGAAAATGGAGGACCAGAAAAACAATAATAACAATATTCTTAATAATCAACTATATTTACAATAAATAATATTAATAATTAATTGACTAGTTGATCAATATACAACTTCACAACTAGCCAATTCAGGGCTTGCATAAGAAGATCATTATAAGACTTATTCTACTTTTAACAAAACTAAATGATAAACTAGTATGTGTAATATAAAATACTAATAAGTATAGCATATGGTTGTTTATCACTGTATGAGAATATGGAGAGATACATTTAAAAAAAGATAAATATCCTATTTGTCCTAGAGATACAGTACCATTCGAACATAAATAGTGTATTTCATTATATTATATTATATTGTACTCTAGAGACATGGTGAGGTTAAGAGAGGAAGATATGTGTAAACTAGATGATATATACACAATTTGCATACTATAAACATGAAGTCCGATTATTCCAGAAGATAATTAGAATATGATATTTCATAGTATATTTCATAGTATACATATTGTGATTCACATTATTAATATAATATATCAATATTTTAATATAAAGATCTTATATTAACAAGAAAGAAAGAAAGAAAGAAAGTAAAGACTGAAGGTTTGTATCCTAGATCACTGATATCGCAAGTTGTCAAGGCTGCACCATACAGTCAACATCAACATCTGTTTGTTATGTGAATCTATATGTGAACAATATATTTTAAAATACTAATGTGTTTAACTGTGATTATGTTGGTGTGTGAATATTTGATAAATAAAATAAATCAATTGATTATCTCAATAATATGTCAAAGGAATATATGAGAAATATATAAAAATATATTATTATTGATACATATATATACAGCTAAACCCCGTTATAACGCGCCTCGCTATACCGCGATTCGGTTATAACGCGGTTTTCCCGTGGCTCCCGTTTAAAAAAATAAAAAAAAAAAAAAAAAATTTAATTTAAATTTTTTTTTTTTTTTTGCACACTGCACACACTGCACACACTCACTGCACACACACTGCTCATTGCTCACACTGCACACACACTGCACACACACTGCACACTGCACACACACTGCTCATTGCACACACTGACACACTGCACACACACTGCACACTGCACACACACTGCTCATTGCTCACACTGCACACACTGACACACTGCTCATTGCTCACACTGCACACACACTGCTCACACTGCACACTGCACACACACTGCTCATTGCTCACACTGCACACACTGCTCATTGCTCACACTGCACACACTGACACACTGCTCATTGCTCACACTGCACACACACTGCTCACACTGACACACACTACACACACACTACACACACACACACACTACACATATACATAAATCAGCCTTACCTTGAGGATGATTGGTGAGGCATGTGGCTGCAGGGTGGGGGGGGCGTGCCGGTGGGGGTGGTGCTGCGGTGGAGGGGGATGATGGCTGCGGGGGCTGGTGGGATGGCCCGGTGCAGCGCGGTGGGGCATGGGGGGGGGCAGGACGACCCTGCGCTAGGGGGCCCTGTATTGCGGCGCGAGGGCCCTGTGCTGCGGTGGGGGGGAGCCGGACCGGAGGGGAATCCCCCCTCCCATCTCCTGTCACGCGGTGACAGGGGAGGCGGAAGCCGGAGGGGCATCCCCCCTCCCATCTCCTGTCCCGCGGTGACAGGGGAAGCTGAAGCCGGAGGGGAATCCCCCCTCCTGTCCCGCGGTGACAGGGGAAGCTGAAGCCGGAGGGGAATCCCCCCTCCTGTCCCGCGGTGACAGGGGAAGCCGGAACCGGAGGGGCATCCCCCCTCCCATCTCCTGTCACGCGGTGACAGGGGGAAGCCGGGACCGCGGGGTAAATATGCACTGATGCGGCAGCCATTTTTTTTTTTTAATTAGCGCGACCCCGTTAGTAACGCGGTGGTCTCGGGGTGGACCCCGAGGACCGCGTTATAACGGGGTTTAGCTGTATATATAAATATATATATAGTTATAATAACTTTTATCCGTATAATTTGTGTGAGTAGATAGCAAGTGCCAATATTAGACATTGTGATAAATAAACCTATTCAATTAAAGTGTATTAAATATAAATAATATTTGTGTGAATGTGATATATATATATACAGTGTTCGACAAACCTATACATTTGCTCGCCCCGGGCGAGTGGATTTAACATCGTGGCGAGCTCCTATTGGCCCAAGCAGCACATGTTTGGTACTAGGTAGCGAGTAGACTTTCTTGTGTGGCGAGTAGATTTTTTTGGTGATATATATATACAGTGGTCGACAAATCACCAAAAAAAAATCTACTCGCCACACAAAAAAGTCTACTTGCCACCTAGTACCATATTATATATACAGTGTTCGACAATCCTATACATTTACATGCCCGGGGCGGGTGGATTCAACCTCCGGGTGAGAAATATTGGCCCAAGCAGAACACGTGCGTTTTTTTTAATTTTCCCTGCTCGCGCTGAAAAAAACCCCCAAAAAACTCCCCCTACCTGACAGCTGATTGGCGCGCGCTCCCAGACTTTGTGGGCGCGCGGCCAGGCTCTATATGAGCCCGCCCCCAACGAGCAGCCATTCTTTATGCCTGGAGCTCTGTTGGAGAGTAAGTACTCTCCAATCCTCCATCTTGCGACCCCTCTGCTCCTTTCCTGCAAGCCCCCTTACTCCCCGCGCGGGGCAGGAGATAGTTGTGGGGGTGTTCCCCCCTTCTCTCCCTGTCCCCGCTTACCCCGGCATCCCGCCAATCCCTGCGCAGGGCAGGAGATGGTAGTGGGGGTGTTCCCCCCCTTCTCTCCCTTTCCCCGACTTCCCGCCGATCCCCGCGCGGGACAGGAGATAGTAGTGGGGGTGTTCCCCCTTTCTCTCCCTGTCCCCGCTTACCCCGGCTTCCTGCCGATCCCCACGCGGGACTGGAGATGGTCATGCGGCCTTTCCTCTTTGTCCACCTGTCGTGTGTGTGTGTGTTTGTGTGTGTGTGTGTGTGTGAGCGGCCAGTTTGGTGTGTAAAGAGTTGCAAGCCGTCCGACCTGCGTTGGGGACGTGCACCGGCTTCCAGGCAGTGGAACTGGATTAGCTGATCAGCCAAGGATTACAATCCGGCCAATTTGGGTGAGCGCCAGTTTAGAAACCAATCCAACCAACTGATCCGGTTAAGCTTCGGTTTACCCATTGCCAATCACTGCGGTGGACCGACCTCCAACCCCAAGCAGAGCCAGGAATGAAGCTGCAAACATAGACCGAGGAGGGAACGCTGTCCCAGATCAAGTGTGTGCTCATCTCAGGTAGAGTAGCCCTATCCCTGGGTGTGACCCATTTTCTTCTATATGTCCGGGGGGGTTGGGGTGTCATTCATTTGGAGGATGGGGAGAGTGTTTCCATATCCAGTCACGGGATTAGCTGCCTTATTCTGCATATAATAGCAGTGTCATATCATATACTGCAGTGATGATCCCATTGTTTGAAGTTTTAGAATCAACTCGTCGTGTGTGTGTGTGTGTGTGTGTGTGTGTGTGTGTGTGTGTGTGTGTGTGTGTGTGTGTGTGTGTGTGTGTGTGTGTGTGTGTGTGTGTGTGCATGCATGGGTGTGTGGGTGTGTGTATGCATGGGTGTGTGTGTGTATGCATGGTTGGGTGTGTGTGTGTGTGTGTGTGTGTGTGTGTGTGTGTGTGTGTGTGTGTGTGTGTGTGTGTGTGTGTGTGTGTGTGTGTGTGTGTGTGTGTGTGTGTGTGTGTGTGTGTGTGTGTGCATGGGTGTGTGTGTATATGCATGGGTGCGTGTGTGTGTGTGTGCATGCGTGTGTGTGTGTGCATGGGTGTGTATGCATGGGAGAGTGTGTTTGGTTGATAGTAACAATTTTTTATGCTGTCTAGTTATTCCTAATGTATTTGTCCCATTCTACACCCAGTCAGTCACCCACCCCAGTCAGTCACCCACCCCAGTCTGTCACCCACCTCAGTCAGTCACCCACCTGCCCAGTCAGTGGCCCGCCCAGTCAGTCACCCGCCCGCCCAGTCAGTCACCCACCCACCCAGTCGGTCACCCGCCCGCCCAGTCAGTCACCCTCCCAGTCAGTCACCCGCCCACCCAGTCAGTCACCCGCCTGCCCAGTCCGTCACCCGCCCGCCCAGTCAGTCACCCTCTGTGTGTGTGTCACCCACCCTCTCTCCCCCGTGTCTCTCCCCTCTGTGTCTCTCCCCTCTGTGTCTCTCCCCTCTGTGTCTCTCCCCTCTGCGTCTCTCCCCTCTGCGTCTCTTCCCTCTGCGTCTCTCCCCTCTGCGTCTCTCCCCTCTGCATCTCTCACACTCTCTCTCTCCCACACTCTCTCTCTCCCACACTCTCTCTCCCACACTCTCTCTCTCTCCCACACTCTCTCTCTCTTTCTCTCTCCCACTCTCTCTCTCTCTCTCTCCCACACTCTCTCTCTCTCCCTCTCTCATTCTCTCTCTCTCTTCCTCTCCCACACTCTCTCTCTCTCTCCCTCTCCCACACTCTCTCTCTCTCTCCCTCTCCCACGCTCTCTCGCCCTCTCCCACACTCTCTCTCTCTCTCCCTCTCCCACACTCTCTCTCTCTCCCTCTCCCACACACTCTCTCTCTCTCTCCCTCTCCCACACTCTCTCTCTCTCTCTCTCCCACACTCTCTCTCCCACTCTCTCTCTCTCTCCCACACTCTCTCTCTCTCTCCTACACTCTCTCTCTCTTTCTCCCACACTCTCTCTTTCTCCCACACTCTCTCTCTCCCACACTCTCTCTCTCCCACACTCTCTCTCTCCCACACTCTCTCTCTCCCACACTCTCTCTCTCTCTATCTCTCCCACTCTCTCTCTCTCTATCTCTCTCTCTCCCACACACTCTCTCTCTCCCACACTCTCTCTTTCTCCCACTCTCTCTCTCTCTCCCACTCTCTCTCTCTCCCACTCTCTCTCTCTCTCTCCCACACTCTCTCTCTCTCCCACACTCTCTCTCTCTCTCTATCCCACACTCTCTCTCTCTTACACTCTCGATCTGGATCTCTTATTTACCCTATATATCTTAACTGCCCTATACTACACCGACATAACCTATACTGCTTTCTTCCAGATCTGACTCAATCGGAATCCCCCCTAACCCAGAAGACAGGTAAGTAACACCTCCCCTCCAATGTATAACATTGGGTGTATGAGGGTACCTGGACATTGAGGGACTGCGGATCAGGTAAAATCCCAGGCGGGATTGCTGCTTTAGATATTGTGAAGCGGTTAAGGGGTTCAGGAAACTAGTCATTCACACCTGGCTTTTATTTCTAGATCCGACATTTACACACACACACACACACACACACACACACACACACACACACACACACACACACACACACACACACACACACACACACACACACACACACACACACACACACACACACACACACGTAACAAGGACTAATTGTAGTATAATGTACTACAATAAATACATTTATGTCAAAAACGAATGTTCTGACTAGGAATTTATTAAATGTATTTTTATTAATATATTTTATTTTAAAGCGGGGTTGGGGGTGGGGCTAGGGTTGGGGGCAGGACTAGGGGCGGGGGTGGGACTAGGTGGCGAGTAGATTTTTTGGTTGGGCGAGTAGATTTTTGGGTGATTTGTCGAACACTGTGTGTATATATATATATATATATATATATATATATATATATATATATATATATATATATATATATATATATATATATATATATATATAAAACAATACATATAAAAAAAATAAAAAAATACAAATAAAAACCCACCCAAATACATCTAAAAAAGACCCCAATGCCCAAATACATCTAAAAAAAGAGAACAATACATATCAAACATACCCTAACCATATAAAAATAGCCCAATCCATATAAAAATACCCCCAACCACCCAATACATATAAAAATACCCCCAATCCCTCAAAACATATAACAATACCCCCAAGCCCCCAATAGATATAAAAATACCCCAAGGTCCCCCAATACCCCAAGCCCCCCCCAATACATAGAAAAACACCTACACCCCCCAATAAATATCAAAATATACCCCCATCCCCCAATGCATAAAAAAATATACCCTCACCCCCCCAATACATATGAAAATATACCCTCACCCCCAATACATATAAAAATATACCCCCATCCCCAATACATATAAAAATATAACCCCACCCCCCCCCCCAATACATATAAAAAATATACCCCTAATACAAATAAAAATCAGTTACCTTGTGGATGGTCTCAGGTCAGGCCCGGTGTCTGCGTTGGGGGGCGGGGAGAGGGGCGGTGGCAGCGGGATGGAGGGAGGGCCGGTTGCTGTGGGAGGGGCCGGTGGCTGTGAGATGGGGGGCGGTGGCTGTGGGATGGGCAGTGGGCCGGTGGCTGAGGGAGGGGCCAGTGGCTACAGGATGGCAGGTGGAATAGGGAGGGCTGTGGCTGCAGGATGGGCAGTGGGCCGGTGGCTTAGGGAGGGCCTGTGGCTGTGAAGGAGGGGCCATTGCAACAGAGGGGGGGCGGTGATGTGGGAGGGCCGGTGACTATGAAGGGGGCCGTTGATGCATGGGGGCCGGTGACTGCTACATGGGGGGGCGTTGCTTCGGGGGGGGGCAGTGGCTGCCGTTGCTGTGGAAGGTGCGGTGGCTGCGACAGGGGCCGTTGCTGCGGGGTGGGCCGGGGGCTGCGGGATGACTAGGGGGGGTGGTGGCAGGTAACAGCAGTTGCCGCCAGCCCTAGTTCTCCCTCAGATTATCCCATGAGGTATTTGACATGCGCTGGAAACTTAGCCCAGCTGACTTCCGGCGCTCACGTCAGAGAGACCTGCCACCGGGTGACCCACAGCCACACTGACAACCCTACCTGAGGCAGCTGAGAGCCGGGGCCCGGCCGCGACCAGCAGCAGGGCCTGGCCAGATGTCGGGCCGACCAGGCCCCCACAGCCAGCAAGCCTGGGACACCAGTCCCAGCAGACCCCCCCTGTTGGCAGCCCTGCACCTACCCTGAAGTTGCTGCACAAAAGGGTTCCTTTTAAATGATCCTGTGAAGCATACAGTAGGAAGATTTTTTAACAACTTATACAGGTATTTTCTTCAGCTTCAATACTAGTACATTCACACCCAACTAAACACTGACACAGGTAATGTGGCTTTAAGTACAGTCTTATCTCAATATGTTCATCCTCAAAGCCTCTTGCATCCTTGTACCTTTTTGTCATGTCAGTTAACACCAGTTGAATGCAACTATGATATCCTGGATAAAGCTCTTTTAGCAATGAAGGCAACTTTTATAGAATTACCACATCTGCTAAAAGGGGCACAAACCCCTATTCAAATTCTGATGGGTCACACAAAATCTAGAAGTTATGAAATTGGCTTTTCTGCTAAACCAATGTCAGGTTCGCTTGGCAGCATTACTTATCATCCAGGAAAAGAAGTATAGTTAGGCTGATGCTATGTCCCAAAATTACGCTGGCTTCTCCTGTGATAACAAACTCAAATGTACAATTTTCAGACCAGAAATGTCCTAAATGATATTGTAAACCTTGAATTAATAGAAAACATCAGGATCTCATTAACCCCAGATGTATCTGTAGCACAACTTTTACATCTGCTTATAATACAAGACCATCCTCCAAGTAATCATTTTCTAAAATAGATCATTATTACTGTATTATTACAAGACGCTTTACGTTCCAGAAGACACATCAAGAATATTGGTCATGAAGATGTGTCAAGGTACAAAAATAGCAAGTCATCTGGGACAATCCAAAACTCAACACATGGTATCTCATACCTTCTGGTGGCCTCAGATGACCTAATGTATCAGAGCTTATGTAACAATGTATGAGGTATGTAACATGGGACTTATCCCTATTCACAAATGTGCCTCTAATCCAGCAGTATGGTGGTTAACTGCTGGTAGCAAATTAACTAACACCACCTGCCTGATTAGAGGTGGTAGAAAAAGCCTGCCTTTGAGACAGGAAGTGGCTCCTTAGCTCACTTGTAGGCTGAACATTGGGGAATACAGATCTCTGGAGCTGACCTGTCTTGAGCTCTGTCAAGAAGAAACAGCAGAGCTGATTGCAAGACACCAAATAAGACTTCTAAACCTGGATGCTGATTTTCTGTGCACGCACAGGTGCGGTTCCAGGAGAGCAGAGAAGCTTACTCTACAGCAGCTAACAGATAAGACTTTCATTCTAAAGAGACTTCTTATATCTGCTTATGTCATGCTATGTGTTTGGGGCTGGGAGACCTGCTTAACTAGGAGTTGTGAATTGCATGGGATTTCACTAGAAACACTCCCAAAGGAATTAAGCTTTGTTGCCCCCCCCCCCCTGTGTTTGGATGATTTCCTGATGAAAAGGAAAAGGCACAATAAAGCCTTATTATAATTTCACCTTATAAAAGCCTCCAATTGTGTACCTCTGTGAACATCCGTCTACATTTGGTGTCCGAGCTGGGACAAGAGGCGTCCTTGTAGTTAAAAAGGACCGGAGATTTTTATGTGAAATTTTTTGTTTAATCTTTTTGCCTACAAACAATCTGAGAAACTTAGAGAAAAAAAAAAAAAAACCTCATGCAGCAGAGATCGGAATTAAAGGGATACACACCACTGAAACCACACTGCACTGAAACTTTACAAAAACCCAGAAGAGACTGCTGAAGTAGCTAAACCTTATTTTGCCTATCACAAAGTGTAAGATGGTCATTGAAATAGGGGTTTTGCCTTTCAGCCATAGTCAGGGTTCAAGAAGTGAGTCAGCCCTTAAAAGGGATAGGTGTTTGTTGTTTTCAAAAGTTTCGCTGAAGCAGTGAATACAGATGGTGACCCACGAGTGGTACTGATTTTGAAAATAAAGGTTGCCACACCGCATAGGACTACCAGCTGTGAATGGAGTATATGCAGAAATGTGTGAAAATTGATACAAGACTGTGCTGAAGCAGGGGAATTTTTAGCAAACAAATGCTGAGTGTAAAATTGCCCTACAGGGGAAAAAGTGATTTCTGAACTGTGTAAAAGGTTTTTCAAAACCAATTGCTGAATGTTGAGTCACCCTGCCGGGAATGAAAGAAATAGTCCACGGCAAAGAATGTTTTTTTTCTGCAAGTAAAAAAAGTCTGCCTATATATATCTTGGGAGCAAAAACAGACACCTGAAGTGTGAATGCTATAATACCCAAAGATGAGACTGGAAATTACTGAACTCAGGCAGAAAACCAAATTCTGTTGCTTAAGCGGGGAGATTGCACCTAGCAAGAAAATGGTGTAAAGCAAATAGACTTTTTTACCTAGCAACTGCACATCTTGTATACCTGATGAGAGAAAATGCATGCACAGCACTGCTGATATTGTAAAACTTATCCAAGAAAGAAAAATTCTACAGAGATGCCTGTGAGAGCTACGACCTCTACAAGCAAAATATGCCCACCTGTAGGACTACCACCATTGGGGGTTCTAGCAAATACAGTGGCAACAGCTGCAATAGCGCCTCCTGAGGTCAGGAAGAAAATTACACCTGATAGCCTAAAAATGGAGGACAAGATGCAGCGTTCCTGTAATGAACCCTACCCCACGGAAGAGTGGCCCTTCCAGTCCAATAAAGAGGAAGACATCTCTTACGGGGAACCCGAACCGAGTCACACCCACAAAACACCGCAAGAATGGTGGGGGTGCCTGAACTCGGCACGAACAGAAAAGACCGCTCCCTTTGATGACGAATATGATCAGCAGGAGACAGAGCGGGAGCAGCAGATCACCCAATATTTCTGTCAGCTAAAGCAACTGCAAGAAAAGCCTGGCGTATATAATGAAGCTGCTAAAATTTCAAATGAAGATGGAGACCCCAATATCCCTGAAGGGACGGTGTCATCCAAATCAAAAAGGCGGAAAAAGAAAAGCGGTTCTTCACTTACCGTGGAAGGAACAGACATGTCCGCAGATCCTGTGGAGGAAAAGGTGGACCGAGTTGCCCTGCAGCCTAGACAAAATGGAGAATTCGTCCCGCGGGTAACTGAATATCCAGAGGGCCCAAGGCAGAAGTCGTGTACCTCAAAGAAGTGTCTGTCCGGTGCCAACAGTGAGGAACCCTCAACCAACCATCCCAGGGAAGTGGACCCGGAACCAGTGAGTGACGATCCCTTGACCAGCCCTGAAGATGCCCTGAAAAATGCCAGGCATGACTGTGATATGCTCTGTGAACAATTGAAACAAAAGGAAGATGGTTACACAGAGCTACAGAAAAATAACGTGAGGCTACAAAAAGATGTGCTCACAATTTACTCTTTAGCCAGGACAGAATTGGACGATCTCAAGACTGAGCTAGATACTGCAAAGGCTACTATTTCCACCATGGATGAAAAGCAGAGCCAATCTGATAAAATGGTGGCTATGCTAAAACGGAAGTATGAGGAGGCATTGAAGCAGATGACAGTCTTCCAGCAGGAGGTTTGCACTCTTCGTATAGAGCTGAATGCCTCACAACAGGAGGTCAACAGTGTCCGGATAGAAGTGGACGTATCTCAGAAAGAGGTTCAGACACTCCGCAGAGCACTTGATGCCTCACATCATGAGACCAACAGCTGCCGCACAGACCTGGAAGTTTCCAGAAAGGAACTACACAGTCTCACTGAGGAGCTGGACATTGCAAAAGAAACTATTGGTAATCTTGATACAGATCTCAAAGTCTCTCAGAAGGAGCTTCAGACCCTCAACCTAGAGAAGGAAGTCTCACGCCAGGAGAGTGTCATTCTCAAAGCAGATGTGCGTAAATGGAAGGAGGACTGCAAAGAAGCCCTGAAGAATACAGAGACTGAAAAAGGAGAAAATTCAAGATTAAAAAGATAGAACTTAAAACTGAAAGAAGAAAATTTTCAGTTGACAGAAGAAGTCAAGGAAAAGTTTGAAGCAGAGCACCGACTGCAGAACCAACTGCAAGGTCTGCGTACACAACTCCAGTATGCTGAGGAGAAGCAGCAAACGCTACAGGAAGAAAAACTGCAGGCTGCTAAAGAGGTACAAGCGCTGCGGGAACGTCTGAATACCCAGTACGTCCCCACAGAGCAGTATGAGGAGCTAAAGGCCACGCTGCATTTCTTCAGAGCATCATTGGAAGCGGAGCTTCGATACCAGGTGACTCTGTATGAGAGGGAGCGTGAGAAGGCTCAGAAACTGGAGCAAGAGCTGGAGAGACAGAGAGACTGTTCCATTCCCTTGAGTCAGTACACCAAGCAGAAAACAGACGCAGCGTCAACCTTGATGACAAAAATTACAGAGCTCCAGAATATGAAGGAGACACTGATACAAACTCAGAGAAAGCAAAGTGCGCAGATAGATTCCCTGAGAAGAGACTTGCAAGACACACTCAAACAGGTTGAGACTCTGCAGGCCAGTAACTTACAGATTCCTCCAATACGGAAAAAGGTATTGGCTCTGCCCAAGCACCAGTATCCCACAGTAACTAATGCCAGTGAGGACAAGGGTACAGTGAGAGTTGGGGACTCCACGCAACTTCAAAACAAAATTACGAAGTTTGAGCCACCTAAGAAAGCACTAGCCAAACCTACAGCTGCCCAACAGGCAACAAACAGAAGTAAGAGTGCAGAATCAGAGCCAGAAGAATCCTTAGCTGAGGAAGCTGAAAAAATAGGACGTTCTCTGGAAAAGGAGGTGGAGGTGCAACTCAGTCCCAAAGAAGCTGAACTGGCGACTCCGTGGTGTGGAGAAACTGCAGAAAGACCGCTTCAAGAGCAGAAAACTCTAAGGGCTAGTCCTAACTGCTCTACAACTGTTGCCATACACTTTGTCTACAAAAAGAGGAGTGCCCGACGCAACAGAAATCTTATGACCGCGCACAAGATAAAAAGACTTTACGTGGAAAAAGTCCTCCTCGAGCGACTGAGGAGTGCTGATCTCAAGCACCTTCGGGAGGAGACAAAAATAAACTGGAGAAAGGGCTCCAATCCCAGCGGGACAGAGGGTTCTCTTCCTCCATCCACTCTCATTCAAGTCACAGAAAGATCTCGAATGAGAGTGGAAGGATGGGCTTTGGCCGTGGTAAGCCCGAGCTTCCCATAAACAGGGGAGGTATGTAACAGGGGACTTATCCCTGTTCACAAATGTGTCTCTAATCCAGCAGTATGGTGGTTAACTGCTGGTAGCAAATTAACTAACACCACCTGCCTGATTAGAGGTGGTAGAAAAAGCCTGCATTTGAGACAGGAAGTGGCTCCTTAGCTCACTTGTGGGCTGAACTTTGGAGAATACAGATCTCTGGAGCTGACCTGTCTTGAGCTCTGTCAAGAAGAAACAGCAGAGCTGATTGCAAGACACCAAATAAGACTTCTAAACCTGGATGCTGATTTTCTGTGCACTCACGGGTGCGGTTCCAGGAGAGCAGAGAAGCTTACTCTACAGCAGCTAACAGATAAGACTTTCATTCTAAAGAGACTTCTTATATCTGCTTATGTCATGCTATGTGTTTGGGGCTGGGAGACCTGCTTAACTAGGAGCTGTGAATTGCATGGGATTTCACTAGAAACACTCTCAAGGGAATTAAGCTTTGTTCCCCCCCCCCCCCCCTGTGTTTGGATGATTTCCTGATGAAAAGGAAAAGGCACAATAAAGCCTTATTATAATTTCACCTTATAAAAGCCTCCAATTGTGTACCTCTGTGAACGTTCGTCTACAAGGTATGTGTCACAATTAAAAAAAGGAGAACTCACCCAGTTGGACTCCTTCAACCCCTTTTCCACACCTTCTGAACAACTATATTTCTGGATTTTAAAGTTGAGCTCCCTCCACCTCAAGACACTACTACCATCTTAGTGGTAGTAAACCATTTTATAAAAATTGCCTATTTTATTCCTACTCATGGACTTTCACAGATTTGTAACATACTTTCTGGTTTCCCTGGGAAAGTCCCAGTAGCACGCTATGGCTGTGGGCTTTACTATGACCACTGACACACAAAAAAAAAGGACTTACACACCAAGTAGAGTTTGGAATAAACTTCATCAAAGAGGCTACAAGCAAGGTGCCGAGTGGTTGCTTGCAGTTAACACAATCTTATGGACATACAGAATACACTAAACATCTTACATAAACATTTTTAATCAGTTTCCTCTTGCCAGGGTGCACCCTTAGACTTTATTAACGTCATATAAGCTTATTTACCCATTAAACCTTTATACGTTGCCTCCGTGCTCAGATAAATAACATCCTAAACCAATTAACCTACAATTGACAAAATAATAATTTAAGTATATAAATAATTGTTAAAAAAAAAAATTGAGCACAAACCCCTCTTCCCCACAACTATTACAGGGATGTGTGAATTTCTGCCATGTAGTATACTTAGCAAAAGTGCGAAATGTTTCAGACAAGTGTGCCCACGCAGAACAATCTACAATCCATTTCACCTGGCAACATAATTTTCATTTATAAAGCAGAATCAATTTTATATGTTGACACAGTGCTCCGTGACAGGGAAATCTCATGTTTATTATACAGTGACAAAAGAGAGAAGGGAAAAAAACACTTAATCAGCTTCAGAAGGGATTAATTTTACAGTTGAAAGAACAAATCAACAATTCTAAATTGTATTTAAAGCATTTAATTTGATACATCAGTATTCTTTGTAGATCATTTTGCCACGAGGTGGCACCAAATAGCTGTTGTTTATAGTATATCTTTGAGCAGTACCAATATCTTAAGATACAGTACCAGGGACATACAGTACTTACCACATGGGACCAGAGTGAACATATTATTAACATTGCATTTAACATACATAGCATTAACATATCTAGACCAACATCCACAAAAATGTGCTACGTTTTAGCAAACTTTTGCTCCGATTCGTAAGCTTACCACCCTTTTGTGGATCTGGGCCTTAGTGGGTTGAAACTACGATTTAAACTATTTTTTCAATAAAAACAAAAACAGAAGAGTATAAATGCATATATATTATTTTTAACAATATTTGTTTCAAAATGATAACAAAGTGTAGTATTTTTCTATTTTTGCAGACTGTCTTCAGTTTTTTTCAGTTCTGGAAAGTCTTCACAATAATGTTCTTTGGAAATAAACAACAATACTGAATGTGGAAGAAAAAAAAAAGAAGAAGATCTTAAGAAGAAAACAAATTGTACTCAACAAAGAAACGTGCATTGTAAGCTGTACTCACTTAGGGCCACACTAACTAATTGTTTGTGCGCAGCCATAAGACACCTTATATTATAGGCCATAAAACACAGATGAATGAGCTCTAAAATGTCTTACGGAATTTAAAGGTGCCTAAAATTGTGTTAGGCCATTACAAGTCTTCTGTGATGCCCTGGGCTCCCTATAAAAGATTAGGGCTCTCACAGAAGACCAGATGTTGAAGCAAAGGTTACATTTGGTGGCTGAAGAAAGAAGAGAGAAGACGTCTAAAGGAACAGATGAAGAAGAAAAGAAGAAGAAATACTTACAGGTGAAGACTCTTCAACAGAGGATCGAGGGCGTCAGTCAAGATTAGTATCCCTCGTCGACTAGGCCATGGATGACCTCGGATTACAAATAGGCCATTAGGCCTCGATTTTTGTGATTGCTTGAGTTTTCTTGGGCTTTATTGTTTATTTCTGAAGATGGAGGCCATCAACTAGGATGGAGCAAGTCAAATATTTATTTCAGGTACCCAATTGAGTGCCATTGTGTCTACCTAGGCTCTCCTTGAGAGAACCGAAATAGGCCAATTGACAGTCAATCAGTTATTTTTATCCTTTAAAATGTTTTTGTTATGTGTATGTATATATGTAACACTGTGAAGGGGTTGGAGCACACACTTAGATTGTATTGGTCAGACTACTGGAGATGGTGCTGCTATTATAGTACCTATAAAGGTACTGTACAAAAAGAAAAAAAGGATAGGCAAACCAAAAATATGCAAAAATGTATTTTATTGGCCCAACGTCTCGTATATACATACATACATACCACACACACACACACACACACACACACACACACACACACACACACACACACACACACACACACACACACACACTTGTATTACCGTATTTCCTCGATTCTAAGACACACATTTTTTCCGATTTTCACATTTCTCAAATCGGGGTGCGTCTTAGAATCAATGTTTTTAAAAAAAAGGAGAACAAAAATGTGTTATTTGACCCCCTCCTTCTCACTTTCCAGGTTTACCGGCGGCGGCATGTTAGTGGAGGAATGCAGTTAAAACACTGGGCATGCGGAGCGGATAAGGAGAATAGTGGCATAGGAGAATGGCTAGTGAGGAGCGCGCTGTAACACCAGAAGTCAGATGCCGGTTCCGTTTTTTTTTCCTCGATTGTAAATGCTAGATCGATGGTGCATCTTACAAACAAGGGAATATGGTATTTTATTACTTGGGGTGTAACTGTATGTTGTTTTTATATTGGCTATCAGGCCTATGAGCCACCTTTGGCATGTTGGGTTTATGGCGAGTACTGTAGAGGCGCAGGGGGGGGGGCTGGTGGTGGTTATGGGGTTAGGTGCCCTGGGGAGGGAAGTTAGGCCACCCAGGGGAATTAAAGGGTCCGGTTAACCCCTTGTACACGATAGCAGTTATACCTCTCTTACATATAATGGGCAGTAAGGTAGTTATGATAGTGGTATTAACCCCTTGACTACCTTAGTGACCATGAAGGCATAATGCATACCTTTATTGCCACTATGGCTTACAAGGGGTTAATACATAGTTCTTGGTCTAGTCCAGGGTATTTATTTTGGCCTCCTATATTGCGTTAGCAATATAGGAGGCCAAAGTTGCCCACTTCAAGGCCAGAAAAATGTATGTGACCCCTACATTGTACTAGAAGCACTTAAAATAACCCAGCATTAAGGCTCGTATTAACTGTACCGGCCTGTTGTGGATATGGTTATGGTTATCATTATCATTAACACTAACGGCAGTTAAAGTTAATGGCTGGTCGCCTTAGCAGTAAGGCCGGGATCAATGCTGTTTTTCTGAGATTTGAAGATCCCCTTTAGCACTTAATGAGACGTTAACTAAAGTTAACAACTCGTTAAGTCAATAACAGAGCTTTTTGGATCTGCTCCATAGTGGGAGACTCAATAAGGCCAGGTCCCCGCTGGTGACGGCGGTGCGCACCTGTCACACCAATCCCTTACCTCCTCACAAGCAGGCCCATGTGTCTGCTCGCTTCTTGTCCATCTTTGTGCTGTGGCGCATCAGCCAGCAGGGAATACAACTGGATTGTGTTCCCGTGCGGCGACGCAGTCACATGGGGCACTGGGAACCAATCAGAGGTTAGATCGCATAGACTAATTGGATAGCAGCTACTGTTAACCAATGGGAGCACAGCATTTTCAATACAAGGTGAGGGGGGGAAAAAGTGTGTTTCTATTACTGCAATTCTTTGGGGGCTATGCACTAAGCTCAATGGCTTTGCGTTCTGGTGTTCCAAAAAAGCAGGTTCGTTAAAAAGTGAGGCCGGGGACGCGATGCACTAAGGCCTTGAACCCATTTTTTAAAGTACCTGCTCAAAATAGCCACAGCGTACGTGTTGCTTTTTTCCCCCCTGCTAGCGTTCTTAATCTTTACGTACGCTAGCTGATAGAAAAAAAGCCAAGCATTTGCATGGAGATTCTGTATCTCCTTGCAAGACTGTTACAGGCGATCGTACACCAAATAAATACATTTTAATTATAGTGTACATGAGCAGGGGGTCTCAGGACCTGAACCACATTTGTTTCAGGTCCGTGTACCCCCTACTTCAGGAGATACAGGCCCTGTTATGGGTTGCCGGTATCCCCTGCACTTTAAAGCTCCCGCGTCACATGACCGGGACATTTAAATTCTGCAGGGGATACCGGCACCCCATAAAGGGGCTTGTATCTCCTGAAGTAGGGGGTCCCCGAGGCTGAAACCAATGTGGTTCAGCTCAGGAGACCCCCTGCATATCTACACTAGTATTAAAACACACAACAATAAACAATAATTCCTTACCGTAGCGGCTATCCGCTATGGTAATGAAGCTGCATTAATGTACATTTTAATAATAGTGTGCGGGAGCAGGGGGTCCCCTGAGCTGAACCGCATTGATTTCTGCCTCAGAGACCCACTGCTTCCCGAGTTACAGGCCCCGGTATGGGGCATCAGGTGCCAGTGTCGCTGCCATCTTTACAGCGTCCAAGACGCAACGCGGGCTCTATAAAGATGGCGGCGACACTGGCACCGATGCCCCAAACCGGGGCCTGTAACTCGGGAAGCAGGGGGGCCCTGAGGCAGAAATCAATGCGGTTCAGCTCAGGGGACCCCCTGCTCCCGCACACTATTATTAAAAATACATTAAAGCAGCTTCATTACCTTAGCGGCTATCCGCTAAGGCAATGAAGGGGTTAAGGCACATTAGCATGTTTATTGGGGACAATTGCCCCCAATAAACATAGCACTATACAACACACATCCCCCCTGCCCCATAACACATACAGGACTGTAATGGGCAAAAAAACTATTATCCACATATGAATAATAATGCATTTGCCCATTTTAAATACATATAAATTACAATAAATACAGTCAATATATATTACACTTACCTTTTACAGGCACCCAAGATGAAGGCGGTCTTCATCCTAATCTTCATCCTGCCCATGCCCCCTCCGATGTTGCAAAACATACACATGCATAAAAACAGCCAATGTAATGTCCCCTAACCCCTTAATCACCATAGTGGTTATTAACCGCTACAGTCATTAAGGGGTTAACCCACCCTCACCCACCTCTCGGGAGGCCTACATACCATCCCCCACTAACCCCCCCACCCCGTGAGGCCTAACCACCCTCACCCACTACCCAGCCGGGAGGCCTAACCACATACCCTTGGGGCCAATACCCCCTCCCCCACCCCCAGTACCCACAATAAAAACAATACACTGGCCCACAATAAACATCATTATATTTATTAAATACATAACCCACCCCCTGTGCCCCCCCAAAATACATGATTTATTATTTTACATACAGGGTTAATACCCCAGGCCCACGGGAGTCCCCGGTGGGTCTGACGGGTCACCTCACATACCTACAGGTGACCAGCATCATGTTTCACACAGGGTCTGGAGGCCTGTTGGTGGTTCCCGCCAGGCGCCATGGTCCACCAGGTGGTCTCCGCGGGCCACAATGGGGTCTCCACGGTAGGCCCGCGGATGTCTGGGGGGCCCCGGGTCAGACCCACAGGTGTCTGAGGGGCCTCGGGTGGTTCCCACAGGGGTCTGGGGACCCACGGGTGGTCCCTACGGGTCCATGGTGCCCCCACAGATGTGGGGCCACCGGTTCTTCCCCGCAGGTGTCCCCCGTGGACCCGGCAGCCTGGTACACGTGAGAAGCCCGAGGATACCTCAGGTGGTCTCCATAGGTCCCCCGCAGACCAAAAGGAAACAACCCTGTATGTAAAAAAAATAAACCGGACCTATACATTCAATACATCAATCCCCCCCCCCAAACACATACAGTACAATAATGTGCAAAATAACTATTATCCAGATATGGATAATAGATTATTTGCCCATTATGAAACACATGAAACATTCATAAATCAAAACATGAATTCTTAATCTTAAAATCACCACATTGCATGTTACAATAAATCCAGCAGCAATTGTAAATATAAAACAACAAACCAGCAGCTACACAAATGTATATGAAATGTCACACAATTGTATTGAGTGTGTACATGATGCAATTAATCTGTGCATCATGTAACACTATGCAAAATATATGTAACAATAAAATACACTATGAACAATGTCCCCTAACCACCAATGCCATCATGAAAATCAAATAGAAACTAAGCAACATCAATACAATTACCATCAATCAATTAATCCATTTCCTAAAACAATTATAATACAATACAAATCAATTATACAATTCCTTATTCAATTCCTAAAGCCAAACCATTACCAAAAGAATTCTAATTGAAAGTAACCACCATCATTCTAATCTAACTACCAGAAATAAGCCATTAAAAATAACATGTAACTAAATACAAATTACATTATTCACACCAATGTCTAAATAAAGCTGATAAATACATTAGCCATACATGAAAAGAACATAAACATTAGCAAAACAATCAATTATTATCCCTGTATGTGTATCCATATAGATAGATATACAGGCATACCCCACATTAACGTACGCAATGGGACCGGAGCATGTATGTAAAGCGAAAATGTACTTAATGTGAAGCACTACCTTTTCCCACTTATCGATGCATGTACTGTACTGCAATCATCATATACGTGCATAACTGATGTAATAAACGCATGTGTAACAGGCTCTATTGTCTCCCCGCTTGCGCACAGCTTCAGTATAGGTAGGGAGCCAGTATTGCTGCTCTGGACGTGCTGACAGGCGCATGCATGAGCTGCCGTTTGCCTATTGAGCGATATGTACTTACTCGCGAGTGTACTTAAAGTGAGTGTCCTTAAACCGGGGTATGCCTGTACATAACATACAGGGGCAAATAATAGAGCATAAAAAACAATGCATTTACATCCCAAAATCACATAGAATACACCCATTCAGTGTCCGTGAATGTATGTATATACATAGGTACATAGATACATTCACGGGCATTAAATGGGACAGAAAAAATAAAAGACATGAATCAAAAATAAAAAAACCTGTAAAAGTAAAAATAATACACTTTTCTTTTGTTTACTTACCATTAGATGCCCACTCACCGAAATCCAGGCGACCCGGAAGCACTGGAACCAATCCACAGGTAACCATAAAAAAATATACCCTTACAATCCATAACGGTGTCTTCTTTCTTCTATTTGTAATCCTTCCCGTCAGTCTTGGGGTCTTCTTTTCTTCTTTGGGGTCTTCTCCGTCTTCTTCCATCTTCTTTTGCCACGCCCTTCTTTTCTTCTTAGGAGGGGAGGTGTTCCCTCCTCGGCGTCTGTCTTCAAAATGAGGCGACATAGGCTTTTATAGGCCTATGACGTCACATTTTGGTCAAATGTTTCCCACGGTCCTGATTGGGCCGTGAAAAACATGTGAATTGTAAAAAAAAAAAAAAAAATGATGATTTAAAGGCAATGACGCCAGCCAATCAGAATGGCTGAGTTTCAATTGCCTTTAAGATGACGTCATCAAAACAAAGATGGCCGGGGAGACATGGTACGGTAGCCAATCAGAGCGTGGGAACTCCATCCCAACTCTGATTGGCTCAAGTAGACCATGTGACAGAGGCTTTGCTTCAGCCAATCAGAATTGGGATGGAGTGAGGGTGGTTAGGCCTCACGAAGTGGGGGGTTAGTGGGGGAGGGTATGTAGGCCTCCTGAGTTGTGGGTGAGGGTGGGTTAACCCCTTAATGACTGTAGCGGTTAATAACCGCTATGGTGATTAAGGGGTTAGGGGACATTACATTGGCTGTTTTTATTCTTGTGTATGTTTTGCAGCATCGGAGGGGGCATGGGCAGAACGAAGATGAGGATGAAGACGGCCTTCATCGTCGGTGCCTGTAAAAGGTAAGTGTAATATGTTTTTACTGTATTTATTGAAAGCTATATGTATTTAAAATGGGCAAATGCATTATTATCCATAACTTTGCCCATTACTGTTTTGTGTGTGTTAGGGGGGTGTATTTAGTTATAAATATTGTTTATTATTTTTGGAGGCGCAACATTGGTACCGCAGGCCCGCGGGTACCCCGCCGGCCTGTTGTATGGGTTTTGCGCATGCAAAAATGTAAAGCAATAATTTTTTCTATGTCCAGCTTTTTTTGCGTCTACCTTGAGCTGACGTGTTCTGATCAACGCAACTTTCACGTACGCTAAGGTTGCGTTGCTTAGTGCATCCCGCTTAAGGGCAGAATTAGACTGTAAGCTCCTCGGGGCAGGGACTCCTCTTCCGAAATGTTACTTTTATGTCTAAAGCACTTATTCCCATGATCTGTTATTTATATTATATGTTATTTATTTGATTACCACATGTATTACTACTGTGAAGCGCTATGTACATTAATGGCGCTATATAAATAAAGACATACTGCACCGACACACTTTATTCGAGCAAATACCCAGTATGTACCTGGCAGATACCTGGAATGCGCCGCTCCTCACCTCTGACAAGCCCCGTTGCATTTGCCTTCCCAGCCTGGGTTCATGCCTGGCTGATGGGCGGCTGATCTGTTAAATGATAATGATTAGGATTTAATAGGCTGCAATGCTTCGCGTGTCTACCAGATGGCATAAATTCATGAATTGTAATGCAGTATATATATATATATACTGTGCAGTATTGCAGCCAGCGGGAATAAAATGCTTCAATCCCTGCTTGGAAAATACCTCAATGCACTCGGGCAGAAAACAGTCACAAACCTCAATACACCCGGGTATACCCGAATTCGTGGGACTAGCCAAGCTCGAATAAAGTGTGTCGCCAGTGTACAATACAATACAATTTAACGCAAACAGGGTAACGAACGAGCAAAGTTGGACTTAGAAAAAATTCCTGAAAAAAGTCCGTTTTAGAGCGCAAAGTGCCTGTTTGCGTTGCTTAGTGCATCGTGTTCAGCGCAACATCACTTTCTAAGAGCACTTTGCGCTCTAAAAGTGACTTAAAGGAGCTAAGTGCATGACCCACTTTGTGCTTTAACCCTGCAGCTTGTTGGTTGCTTGCTGCTTACTTTATTTTCTTTTATTATGTATTTATTATTTATTCATGATGGATAGTTGAAGCATAGAACAGCTCATTTCTTAGATATATAAACGTGATCCTCCTCCAAACTTAACACGCCTCATTAGATCCCACATCCAAATAAAGGAAGCCCCAAACTGAATTTAGAAAACAATTCATTTCTCTAGAAGAAAAAAAAATGTTCTTGATAGCAAATGCATTCAAAGAAATTGCACCAACCGAAGATCCTGATGAAAACTTATTTTTATATATTTTTTAAAGTCTACTGTCAGTAATGAAGACTTTAGATCCTATAAAGAAATTGGCTTTGAGGCATAAAATACACTTGGTGGTGCTGAATGACGTTCAAGAAAAATAATTAGATTTTTAATTATAAACAGATTTCATAACTGTAGTGCACGCAACTTGAACATTTTACTATGTATGTATATACCGTATATCCCAAATCTGTGACCAACCACCCCCTGCCCTATGTTTAATAAAGTTTATTTTTGTTTTGCAACATGTCGCCGTTATTATGATTTATAAAGGACAATATTTAAAATCACAAAGTTTTTATTGAGCTTTTCAGGATAGGGGTACATACGTATATAAACTGAGGTAATACATGATAGTAACATTGTGTGTGATAATATTAATAAAAGAATATGAGCGTTGATAAAAGACATGTTATCAACGTAACAACTTAAAAATGAAGTACAAGGGACTACACAATATTTTGCCAAGGGATAGCTCCGTCACCATTAAAGTAATCCCTGCATGAGTCACGAATGTTTTTTTGCCATGTTCCCAGTTGAACTATATGCCCGACTTTTCGCCAGCTGTGTAGTGGGGATAGGCGCCACATCCAATGATGATATGTCACAAGTGCCTTCCAAATCTATTACAATATGTAATACACTTACACATTTAACAATACGATTTGCATATGGCACAGACTTTTCTATAGATTTTAAAAGCAATCTCCATTTCGCTGTCATAATCCCAAAGGCACACTCGCGTCTTGCTCTGGAAAGTCTATAATTAAATATTTCTCTTTTGTTAGTCCTTGCCGACTGTACGGCTTCATGAGTTATTGGAGCAACGGATAGGCCTCATCTGCTAAAATTACATGAGGTAACGTCTGGGTATTTCGGCTTCAATGGTAAACTTATCTCCAAAGGCAAGGGAAATGTATTTTCTTCTATAAGACGATAAAGCGATGAGGCTTTAAAGACCCCGCCATCGCTTTGCTTTCCAAATGCTCCAATGTCAACAGCAATAAATTTACAATTTGCGTCTGCAACACCTTGCAAAACAATGGAATGGTAATGTTTATAATTGAAATACATGGTTCCTGAATTTTTGGGTTGCTTCATACAGATATGTTTTCCATCAATAGAGACAATTCAATTTGGAAAATTCCATTTGCTGTAAAATTCACTTGCCACCATACTCAAGCTTTCAACGCTTGGAAAAGGCTTTTGAACACCCCTGAAAGTAAAGTATATAGCATCGCATGTCTCATAGACAATTCTTTCTACTGTAGTTTTCCCCATCTGAAATGAGAATGCAAAGCCACGAAGCGGTGCTCCGGTCGAGAGAAATCTGTAGGAGAAAAAGGAAACAAAATCTTTTCAATAAGAAATAAACACATCAATATAATATTTTGTATTCTAAAATCGTACATGCAGGGATATATACTGCACCGACACACTTTATTCGAGCAAATGCCCAGTATGTACCTGGCAGATACCTGGAATGCGCCGCTCCTCACCTCTGACAAGCCCCGTTGCGTTTGCCTTCCCAGCCTGGGTTCATGCCTGGCTGACGGGCGGCTGATCTGTTAAATGATAATGATTAGGATTTAATAGGCTGCAATGCTTCGCGTGTCTACCAGATGGCATAAATTCATGAATTGTAATGCAGTATATATATATATATACTGTGCAGTATTGCAGCCAGCGGGAATAAAATGCTTCAATCCCTGACTGAAAAATACCTCAATGCACTCGGGCAGAAAACAGTCACAAACCTCAATACACCCGGGTATACCCGAATTCGTGGGACTAGCCGAGCTCGAATAAAGTGTGTCGCCAGTGTATATATATTATATACACATATACACACACACACGGACAGAAATGTTGAGTCAATACATTTCACTTTTTAGCATATAGGAGTGCCTGACCCTTTTTTCCTTTTTCTGTATCTTTTTGGACAGTATGCACCCTTCTTTTACCCTTATTTTTTATATTGTTTTGTGCGTGCCCTGTTTCTGACACACACACATATATTATATATATATACACACACACACACACAAACCGTTGACTTTAATAAGATATTATGGTAGTATGATATTAATGGCCAAATAATAGTAGTAGAACTTACCTCAGGGTGAACATGAGCCTTTGTTCTCCCCGAATTGTGTGACAAAAATGTGCTTAGATATGGGTGATTTTGTCATGTATCTTTCCAAAAATAAAATCAAATGTCGTTATTGTCATTCTTATATATTCAAAAAAATGTTCTTTCATACTAACGCAGTACCGGGTACAAGGTTGAAAATTCACCATGTGATGCTCGCTGGCGATTTATTTCATGGACGTTGGTTTCTCGCTCATCCAATAAAATTGATTTGATGCACACACTGTCCATCAGCAGTAACATTGATAATTGCTTTTATTTCTTTAATTTTGGTTTGGAGTGCGCCATTTTGGGTGCTGTGCCTGTGGGGCTGCTGCAGTGCTGAGACCTGGTGGGCTGTGCTTTGTGGTTGTCATGGCCCTGCCCCATTTAGGCCACGCCCCCGCACCACCAGTCGCTGCTAACAGACCGCAGATCGCGGTTTTAAGCTGTACACGCGCCGCAAGAACTCCAGGCGCGAATGCAGCAGCCTCCAGCGGGACCTTAGCCTTTGTCTATAGTGCAAACAGGATTTGAACAGAGAAGTTCAAGAAATACCCCTATAACTGCACTCTAAACTGTATGTAAATGTTTCAGAAGTAGTAGGGTAAAATATCCCCCATACCAGAAACTAAAAGGCGAAAGCGGCGCAAAAAATAAAAAAGTTTTATTACATAATTCAATAATAGACACTCAAATAGATAAAAATGGGTATGAACTGGACCCCTAAAAGGAGCGAATGGAGTCCTAATGGAGGTGCTTATAGTACTATTAAACCTTTATAATTGCAGGGTGCACCCCATAGGCTCCTGCAAACTTAGGGACACATATAGCCACTGAGTCTGGGTATATAGGAGTGGTATTCCTACTGGTGTATATACTCCTAGAACTGTGTTGCAATAACCAGGGTGTGGACCCTATAGCGTGTGTAGCTGGAGTACTGCAGTCTGTGTGATTGGCTGGGAATGGGTAAGTGACAGAGTATTCCTAGGTTGGTAAATATCAGCACTATGTGCTACGTGTAGGGTAAACCAAGGATATATATACTGTGGATAATGCAGTCCTATATGCGACAGTATAATCACAGACCCCAAGAGGGTAATGGCATATCCGTCTCGCAATTCACACCTCTGCCAAGTTAGCTCACAAAGCTAGAAACTCCTTAAACACAGATGGCTGCCGTTACAGCCGCAACAAAGCCCGTGGTTGGCGAATTGCCAAAGCCCACAAGGAGGGAGGTATAATAAGTCCCAGCTTCAGGGAGCTGAAAACCGGCTAGCCTATACCAGGAGAATAAAGGAATACAACCCGTTTCAGATGGCTGAGAGTGTCTTTGCAGTCGCTCCTACAGTGACGTCGCCGTCATGACGTCAGCAAACACCCGACACGTGTTTCGCGCGGATGACGCGCTTCATCAGGGGGAGGAGTCTGCCCTTCCGTCTAGGTGACTGGTATATATAGGGGGATCTGTGTTCCTATTGGTCCCTATTATAATTGGTAATATTAGCATAGAAACATAGCGTAAATGACCCTGTCAGACCGGGTTAAGTCAAAAAACGAATCGTTCAGGACTTCTTATATTCGTAACTTTAGTAAAGGTTTGTAAGGAATCTTACGGATACCCCCATTGCTAGACATGTTGCCGAGCATCATCAGGGTAACCCCAAAACAATGATGTTCTCTGCAATTGAACATGTTCCTCCAAGACCGAGAGGAGGCGACTGGGATAAAATCCTCCTCCAACATGAATGTCGATGGATTTATCTCCTTCAGACACAGGCCCCCTCGGGACTTAACGAGGGTTTCATGTATTCCTCATTTCTACGCTAGTGTTAATATTAAGCAAGGACACTACACATCCCCTTGCTTACTTATCTTTTCAAGAGACACCACTATTATGGCATCCAGTTCATCAATGTAGCCCTCACCCCCATGATAGAAAGTCAACACGTATATACATCTACATGCTAGTATAGTGAGCTACATTTATATACATCTATGCCATTGTTTTACTTAACATATAGTTGAATAATGAGACATCTTTTTGGGATCATGGTATACAGCATGTAAAGAAAGTCTAGATCCGTATTGACCTTAGGGGCGGATCACCTAAGTGGGCGCACACTCCTACACCTCTACTACTGTACGCGTTTATCTACCCTTTGCAAGAGTAACCTACGTTTACAATGGCATTCAGTATATTTATGTAGTCCTCACTCTCACGTTAGTGAGATATATACATCTATACGCCAGTATGTACTATAGAGGGCTATACCCATATGCCACTGGTTACTTACCCTATTTACACTTGATAAATGAGATAGCCTTATCATCACACAAGTCCTCTTACCTACCTTTTTGAGTCTCCCACCAGCCTCATAAAGTTATCTGGTACTGCACTTACCACAATGAGTGCACCACAGTATCAAGACACCTGTGCATAAGGATAACCAACAGTACACTGAATGTGCAAACCTTTACTAAAGTTACGAATATTAGAAGTCCTGAACGATTCGTTTTTTGACTTAACCCGGTCTGACAGGGTCATTTACGCTATGTTTCTATGCTAATATTACCAATTATAATAGGGACCAATAGGAACACAGATCCCCCTATATATACCAGTCACCTAGACGGAAGGGCAGACTCCTCCCCCTGATGAAGCGCGTCATCCACGCGAAACACGTGTCGGGTGTTTGCTGACGTCATGACGGCGACATCACTGTAGGAGCGACTGCAAAGACACTCTCAGCCATCTGAAACGGGTTGTATTCCTTTATTCTCCTGGTATAGGCTAGCCGGTTTTCAGCTCCCTGAAGCTGGGACTTATTATACCTCCCTCCTTGTGGGCTTTGGTAATTCGCCAACCACGGGCTTTGTTGCGGCTGTAACGGCAGCCATCTGTGTTTAAGGAGTTTCTAGCTTTGTGAGCTAACTTGGCAGAGGTGTGAATTGCGAGACGGATATGCCATTACCCTCTTGGGGTCTGTGATTATACTGTCGCATATAGGACTGCATTATCCACAGTATATATATCCTTGGTTTACCCTACACGTAGCACATAGTGCTAATATTTACCAACCTAGGAATACTCTGTCACTTACCCATTCCCAGCCAATCACACAGACTGCAGTACTCCAGCTACACACGCTATAGGGTCCACACCCTGGTTATTGCAACACAGTTCTAGGAGTATATACACCAGTAGGAATACCACTCCTATATACCCAGACTCAGTGGCTATATGTGTCCCTAAGTTTGCAGGAGCCTATGGGGTGCACCCTGCAATTATAAAGGTTTAATAGTACTATAAGCACCTCCATTAGGACTCCATTCGCTCCTTTTAGGGGTCCAGTTCATACCCATTTTTATCTATTTGAGTGTCTATTATTGAATTATGTAATAAAACTTTTTTATTTTTTGCGCCGCTTTCGCCTTTTAGTTTCTGGTATGGGGGATATTTTACCCTACTACTTCTGAAACATTTACATACAGTTTAGAGTGCAGTTATAGGGGTATTTCTTGAACTGCTCTGTTCAAATCCTGTTTGCATTATAACCCACCCCTTGCACCTACTTTTTAAGGACAATTGGTTAATTAGGTGAGCAGTTCTTCAATACCCCCTTTGTCTATAGTGAAAGCAAGCGCTACAATGCTACTTGCCTCGCACAAAGCTTTCCTCTCCGGTGATGTGTGTACTGTAGGTTTTTGGAAAGCGAGTGAGGGGTGGGCACGGTCATGATGTGTGGGGGTGGGCGTGTCAAGGAAGTGTCATGCATGAGAACACGCCTTTAGTAAATAATAAAATGCATAATGCCATGCAATAACACAAGGAGTTTGCAGAAATATATATACAATGTCATGCTTGAAAACATATAAAATGTGCTGCATTGAAATAAGCATTGTACACTACAATTTTTTTTTAACAATTATATACAAGTAATGGACAATACTGTATATCCAAAAATTTTCTCCATGAATTATCATTGATATTTCTGTCATGGTATGAATTAAAGGTTCATGTTTGTAAACCTGAATCTAATTTTCAATAGTTGAGTTGTCCATATTCTCACAGCAAGCACAACTCAACTGACAAAAAGTCATTTGAACAGTATCCAGGCAGAATAGCTTATTACATTTTCATTGTCTGTTATCTGCTCATATGACCAGGCTGTCCCGCTGCAATAGCAAACAAGTTTGTTTCCTCCTGCTTTTGGTATCCTTGTATCTCATGTGCAAGTGCAAGCTCGCGCTCACTATGGCCATGCGCTTTGGAATACACACGTTTGTTTATAACACAAGCTATGTAGCTCGCTCCTTATCTTGCACTATGGACGAGGCTTAAGGGTCAATGCAATGTATCACACCCAGATCCGGTATTAACTGCCATGCAAGTCAATGGCAAAATAACTGTAACGGGTATTCCCCCACCCAATCGCATATATGGCGTATGTGAGGGGGAACCTATATGTTACCAGGTGTGGTGCGTTATACCTGTCAGGCCCACAGGAGGTCTGAGCCTCCGCTAGTGAGAGCCTGGGGTGAATCTCTGGAACGTTTCTTGTCAGCGCCTCCACCTATGTGAGATTCTAGGAGTGTAGAGTGGCCCTCACATAGGAACATCCATAAAGTAACCAGCCCACACCAAAGGTTATGGCTAAAAGGGTTTACTATATGGCAAATAACACAACATAACATACTTCAACAATATGACATTGACAGTGTCCCTCTATAACACTAATAGGCACAACTACCCGGTCACCACGCAGGGCTTTGTACCCCACACGTTATATCAATAGTCCCAAATGTCCCACAATACCCCAAGTAAGTGACTGTTGGTAAAGTTGGTGCACTTGATGACTGACTGTACCTACCCAGTGCTCCAGCACCTGAGGCTGCAGATTCTTCACAAAGGATCCGCCGCTCTGCGATCTCCTCTGTGACGTCCGGCAACTCTGCCTGGCGGTGGGTGACTCCCGCATGGAGTGATCCACCTTTGGAAAGTCTCTTGCTGCAGAGCCTGTCTGAGTCCAGACGCAGGCCGCGATCACTGAGTGCAACTGGCACCGGTGATATCACATAGAACTGGGTATTATAGAAAGCAACCCCCCTTGCACTGAAAGGGGCCTTCCCTGAAACTGCCAAACTAACTGCTGTGGCTGCACTGCAAGCCACACTGTCTCTTCTTGTCAAAGCCCACAGCACTGCAGCTGTGTCACTGACAAGACTCAGATGAGGGCAGGGTCCCTACCTAAGGGGCCTTCCCTATGAACTTACCCACTAACCTAGTGGGGAGTGGGGCCTACCTTGGCCTGGGGTGTCTGGGGCCTAGTACAGCAGAGCACTGCAGCTGTGTACACTACCTTCCCCAATCGCTTCCTGGATCCAACTGACAAAACCCTGTCTGCACACAACATTGTTGCAACTTTGCTGCAGGAGAAGCTGCCAGCTCTATTGGCTTCAATGCTGCCTGTGACCAGGGTGAAAGTGCAATCCCCAGAGGCTGCTGGGAATTGTAGTTCTTGGTACAGCTCTTTCCTATGGGGACCGCGTGCGCGATCTTTACTGCGCATGTCTGAAGCTGTAATGGCCGCCGCTACATTTAACTGAGCATGCGTAACTTCCAAGAGCTCTTGCACACATGTAATGGCCACCTCTATGCTTGCCAACCTCTGTGCATTGCACGGCACAGGCACGAACTCCCGCGCCAACTTCAACATGGCCGCCGCGATTGCTCTGCTTACGCGCAAGCCTCTGCACATGCGCGAACACATTAAACATGGCGGCGTCCTGCCGCAGCTGCCACCAGGAGCCCCCGGGAATGCGCTCGCCCCCGCAGCAGCACACACGCAAGGGGGAAAGAAACCTGCAAACAGGGGGACCAGAGGGACCCTGGCTACATAAAATTTCTAGATTGAGATTATTTTCAGATGTGTTTTTGTTTGCATGCAACATTTTCCATATAAGTATTCAACGCTTTTGCAAGGAGTATAAAGAACTCCGTCACAAATTAGATTTATAAATAATAACAGTCACTGTATGGAATAGTATAATTATACTCTGGAACTGCTCCCCACAGGGATAGCCATTTGAAAAGATACATAAAATACTCTGAAATGTAATCAAGAATATAAGCATTGCATTATATATTCATGCAAATGGCAGTGTTTAACGTTATGGTGGAAGTGAGTGTACTAAAAAATTTTTTTTCTATAAAATCATTGTAATATGCATTATTCAATTACGATTGCATGAATGTATATGTATTGTATCTATTAAAATGAAGAACAGAGAAATGCAATCAACTATAGCATTTCATTTTAGGCCTTTATCAAGCTAAAAGTTAAGTGCTGGCATGAAGTCTTACTGTTTGCTAATCTCAATAGTGCACTCAATTAAGCGTTCATAATGTCAAAACCTATATTGCAAACTATAACCTAAGATATGCTTCTTACATTGTCAGGGAAGAAATGTAATACTTGGGGGGATGTATATCAAAAATGGGACTATTTGCACAAAATACTGAGCTAATGGAGCATCTGGGTCATTTTGCCAATAGTGAATCATCAATATCTTGCTTCTTACATTTGTCAGATATCGTTGCAGCAGAGGTTACTGCCACCTAAACCTTTGATGCAAAGAGATGAAAACTGCTCCAAATATAGGTGCAACTTTTGATACATCTCATTATAATGAGACTCTTTCCTACCCTAATTTCCCCTAAAACCACTGCCCATAATGCTCATAGCAGAAGCGGAGCAAATTGGGGCACAAAAGGGAGCAAAGCAGCCTGATACATTGCCGCAGAGTGAAAAATGAAGGTAGGTGTGGAGCAACGCTCCAGTTTGCGACACTTGATACATATCCCTCAAAGCCTTGTGCTGCTTAATCTGCTACATCAGTGTTTTTCACCTTTTTTTTGGTTATAGGAACCCTGTAATTATATTGTGAAATTCTGCAGAACCCCAACCCTCTCTAATAGCACGTCTGTGATGAGAGGCATTGTAAGGAACCCCAACCCACTCTAACAGAGCGTCTGAAATCAAATGCATTGTAAATTCTTCTCTATTTATACAAAATATAGCAACAAAAACAGTCACTGGTTTTAAGATTGTGTTGGACACTCTAGATCAGGGGTGCGCAAATTTTTCCCTGTGCGCACCGCTGCCTGCTCTCCTCAGCGCCTCGTGCCACCCCCACCCCCCCTGCTCGGCCCTGGCGTCAAATGACGCGTGGGGTCATGTGACATCACGTTGCCATGGTAACGCCCCCCTGCTCTAGATAGACCATTTTCTTAGCTTTTCATTGAAACCAGTTTTAATTCTAACAATTCCTTCATTGTTCAGGAACTTACATTATTCTTCTCCATAGTTCTAGTGAACTCTGCTCAACATATTGTAGACCTTCGACATTTGTGTAACAGATTAGTGTCCCAACACTGATGGCATAGACCAACCATCAGTGTTGAGAACTGACTTGCAAATTCCTTCTTTCCCTATCTTAAATGCCTCACCTCTGCATAACAGAATTTTGTTTACATTTTCTCAAAAATTATACTAATTAAAAAGTGGTTACTCAAAAACAAAAACTTACAAACATCCGTAATATCATCTTCAAAATCAAATAGGTGCTCAGTCTATATGCCCAGAAGTGGCCAATTGCAGAAATCCCATTCAAGTCGATGGGGATTTGCTTTGGGGTATATAGAATAAATCCCATACACTCTTAGCTACTTGTTCAAATAGTGTAAAAATGCATTGTAAATTGTAAGGATTCCCTTTTGCACTACCATGGGTATTAAGCCAACCACAGCAGGTGGTATTTGGGAGGGATAGGAAAGACTTAAGGCTACGGCCCACGGTGTCGGCGCTGCACGCACGCCTGCAGGCTGGCGGCACGTGCAGCTGTGTTCCCCGGTCTGTGCAGAGCCGCAGGGGGAAAGATGGGAGCGTCGCCATGACGTCACCCGGCAGGTTCGCTCTCACTGGCTGAACAACCGGGGGCGTGGCCACCGCGCTCGTCGCTAGTACCGAAGACAATTTTACCGTCAGAAAAAACTGGTTGTGCAACGCGGTGGCCAAGGGAGCTAGTGGGCCTGGCCCCATTGAGGGGCAGTTCTTGACCCTGCAACGCACGCCATAGCGCGCTGCAGCAGGCACCGGGGACGTAGTCTAAGGGTCTAATCACTACAATGCGATAGCCATTATCAATCATTAGTGACTATTCAAATAAATGGTTGTCAAAGATGGATAATTGCTAGCTATAAAATGACTCTTTGGACTTATATATGTTAGTGTATCTGTATCCAATTAGATTGTAAGCTCCTCAGAGCAGGGACTCCTCTTCCTAAATGTTACGTTTATGTCTGAAGCACTTATTCCCATGACCCGTTATTTATATTATTTGTTATTTATATGATTGTCACGTGTATTACTACTATGACGCGCTATGTACATTAATGGCACTATATCAATAAAGACATACAATACAATACAAAAAGTGATGAGTAACGGGTACAGAGTGGAGAATAAGAACGATAGAAAGCATGAATATATTTGTTTCTATGTATTACATATTTTAACAGCAAAAACACATTAGATTCATATATCAATTTTAAAGAGCAGGAATCTAGCCTTAAAATAAGGCATAGAAAACAAACAGCATGTATGTGATTTTATCAAAATATACATTTTATTTGAGTAGAATTACAAGAAAAAGGAAAAACATGGTACTGGTCAAAAAAGACATAATACAGCTTACAATTAGTAACAAAAATAAAACAATGCAATATATATATATACATATATATATACATACACACATACACACTTGTATGGGCCTTACTCAATATTAAAAGGATAAAATTAGGTGTGGCAGCAGATGTTTTTGAATTATTCTTGCAATCTATAGATACAACAAACGGAAAGGATTTAGTACAATAAGTAAAGTAGTTTTGAGTGAGCTGGCATTAACATTAATGCAACACCTTAAGTGCTAAGGAACTTAAATCAAACTGACAGGAGATGTTGTGCTTTCTCATTGAAATAGAGCAGCAAGCTTGCTGTCTCTTGTAATTTTTGTTTTATTGATGGATGCAATGGAAATCATCATAAGGAAAGTGTCCACTGGGTAAATATGCCTATCTCAAGGTTTTGGTGACTTTCACAACTGGAATAAATGTTCTACATAACTATCATATTATTGTGGCATTCAGCCCGTTTAAATTTTAGACAGGTTAAAAAATATTTTAAATACATTTATTTGTAGGATAATATTGTATTGCAGTGTTACTATTTTGCAAACATGAAATCGATTTACAGATAAGACAAAACAGGTCCATTACAAATGCAAAAAAAAACATTTACAGCTGTAGAAACGACTACCGCCTCTTAGTCAATAATCCCCTAAGATTGCGGTAAATAAACATTGAAATATTGATTCCCCCCCACAACCCATTTACTGCAACCCATGTACTAACCTTAACAGAAAACAAAAAAACTAATAATATTGTTTACACATTGATATTAGCAATTTTGAGTAACCCCTTCCATCCACATCCTGATATTTATTAGCAATGTTGACTAACCACTTCAAACAAGCTTTCTTGTACATTTAATGGCATCATCACTGAAGGCAATGAAAATCTAATGAAGAATACAATAGGGCTCATTTGAAGACCAAAGAGCTGCTACAGTAGCGTGGCTGCAAATTTGGATCAGATGTACTGATGTTAATAATGACTCTTTGTTATAACAGCATACTTTCCCACCCTTCAAAACAAGGTTGTTTAAAGGTGTATTTCCTTAGAAATGTGCACGGGAGTTCTAATAAGGTTAAAACAGCCGTACAATAACAATTGTCATCAAGTACTGTATACATATGTAGCCCCCTTTCCCTATGCCTAAGGGAACTACGTGGGCTGCTATACCTGTTTGCTCACAAGAGGCCTAAGCCTAGGCCTCTGGGAGCCTGGGGTGAGCTCTTTCTCCTTGCAGTGCAGCGCCTCCACCTATGAGGGATCCCAGCATTGGCGGGATAACCCCTCACAGGAACCAATACACAGTAAAGAATAATACACCACCCAATGTATGTAACTAAGTTTACTGTATAGAAACAAATGGCAGACAGGCGCACTAAGGGATAATGAACACTTTAATAAAAACACTTTAATGAAAAACAAGACAGTGGGCAAACTGCCTCCACTGATACAGAGAAACCAAAACGAAAGTAAAATTATGTTTGTTAAAATGACTGGTTAAGTAACCAGTAATCACCAGTATAAACGGGGGATAACACCGGGTCAACACCGAATCTAACTAGCACTGCAGAGAGGGTCCGGACCAATCCGAGTACATACCCTGTTAGAGACGTGAAGACCCCTCCCACCGGCTGCAAAACTCCACAGGAACTGCCACACGTGACCTCTACGCGTTTCGCACGTAGTGCTTCCACCTATGAGGGATCCCAGCATTGGCGGGATAACACCTCACAGGAACCAATACACAGTAAAGAATAATACACCACACAATGTATGTAACTAAGTTTACTGTATACACCTAATACCACATACAATAACTGTACCCACAGTGTACACCCAATGACCCAACATGTGGTGCTTCACGCAAAGTACTGAGGGTGCCGTGGCACCAATACCCCATGCACCCTGTCCCAGCATTTCCCACACAAGTGTGAGGTAGCGCTATGCCCTGTAGCTGTAGGTGCACATTGGGTACCTGCCTGGGTACTCCAGTAACCAGATGCTGCTTGGTGTGGTGAGTTGGAGTGGGTCCCACATAGCGGGGCCTACAACACAAATCCCCTCTCGCCTAAAGGGTCCTGATCCTCCTCACAATGTGAGCTCCAGCCGGAGGGTCTCACACAATGTCTCTGGATCCTGTGACCTAGTCCCAGGCTGCAGGGCACCACGTGGCTGTCTGGTAACCGGTGCAGAAATAACAATAAGGGGAAGAGTCCCTATCTGGGGCCCTCCTTGCAACACTCCTCTACTGGTGTCTCAGGGCTTAGGGGCAAGGTCTAGATCTAGCCCAGGAAGCACTGCTCCCTGGACTCTACCTTCTCCTTTGGTTCCTCCGTAAGGACCGACTCACGTGCGGATATCCTGTTTTCCCCCTTGCTATAATCCTATTGGCTGGGCGGTCCCATGTGGTACAGTCCCACCCTCTAGGGATTCGGGACTTTTAGTTCCGCTGCTGCATCTGCGGAGCTACAGTACACTACGATGGCCACCACCTCCTCCACTGCGCATGCGCGCCTCACCGTATTGAGAAACTCGCAAAATGGCCACTCCCGATCACGCGGCGCTCCGTGGAACCACTAAACAGATCCCCCGCACCGGAGACAGGGTAGGGGGACTTGGCTACACATATAATACATATAGCATTTGCGTCAAAGGCCAATAGCACGGAATTCAGAAGAAAAAGCCTAGTCAATGACATAGTTAGTGAGTATAACAGAGAGATACAGAAAAAAGATTAGGTGCAGAACAGCGCTAATATTACAAATTAAATATTAATGTGTAACACAGGCAGCCAGGTGAATGACTGGTGGTACAACCAGTCAGAATGGCATAACAAAAAAAGGGTGACCGGCGCCAAATGAGATAATTTCAAACCAATTGGGGTGTAAAAGTCCAAGTGAAGTCCTTGGGATGATGGGATGTGATGATTCTCGCCTCGAACGAAATATATGTGGAAAAAGATGCTGGCAGGGTAAAGGCAGCGAGCTGGATGCATACAGCTGGGCTCACAAAGATGGCGACCGGAGCACTCTGATCAACGTCCACACGTGACCGGAATGGGAGGCAGGTCGCTCGAATGACGGGGTCTCTAGGCGGACGTGACGTCACCTCCGCTGTGGTCCCACCTCAGGCAAGCTCTCTCCAGTCCTCAGCAACCGTGATCCCGCAAAACGGTTTAGGCACTTGGAAACTGCAGATTTCTCCTCTTGGGACTGCAGATTTCCACCACAGTAAAAACACTTCTAAAACACGAAACTTCCCGACCGGTTTCGTACGCGTGCGCGTACTTATTCAAGGTCATCCCTTGAAGAAGTACGCGCACGCGTACGAAACCGGTCGGGAAGTTTCGTGTTTTAGAAGTGTTTTTACTGTGGTGGAAATCTGCAGTCCCAAGAGGAGAAATCTGCAGTTTCCAAGTGCCTAAACCGTTTTGCGGGATCACGGTTGCTGAGGAATGGAGAGAGCTTGCCTGAGGTGGGACCACAGCGGAGGTGACGTCACGTCCGCCTAGAGACCCCGTCATTCGAGCGACCTGCCTCCCATTCCGGTTACGTGTGGACGTTGATCAGAGTGCTCCGGTCGCCATCTTTGTGAGCCCAGCTGTATGCATCCAGCTCGCTGCCTTTACCCTGCCAGCATCTTTTTCCACATATATTTCGTTCGAGGCGAGAATCATCACATCCCATCATCCCAAGGACTTCACTTGGACTTTTACACCCCAATTGGTTTGAAATTATCTCATTTGGCGCCGGTCACCCTTTTTTTGTTATAACAGAGAGATGTTTGCCTTTTTTAGGAGTTCAATATTCTGCCAATATAGACATGCACTAGATATTTATGAAATATGTAATTAGGATAATAAAAAAAACCTACAAAATGCAGAGTAAAAATGTAGAAGTCTTTAAATGACAGGGGAATACATTGAACTTTAGCTGTAATGCAATTCAAGATGGTGTATTAAAAGTTTATTATAATTTTGAATTGGAGCAAAAGCCTAAAAGCTACCAAATTTGTAAGAATATTTTTTTTATTACCAGTAAATAACACATTTGCAAAACTATGAATGTAAAGAATCACAATTGCAGCAGCATTTTTCTGAAACAGTGTACATCATCTACTGATTTTATTAGTTTAATAAAAATGCATATTACAGTTGTTTTCCAGAGTGGTTATTAACACAAAATTCTCTCGCATTCTTCCAAATAAATAGTGATTACATTTGTCAAAACAAACACATTTGGTAATTTTATCAGTGGATGGAGTAGATTGAAAAAAATGTAGTGGAACGTGTCTGACTTCAAAAGACCCTAAATTACCATATTTACAAAGATTAACAAATTAACACAAATCAACAAAAACTAACAAACAAACCTAGGCTGCCTAACTTGATAGCTAAAGTTTTAGTAATCACTGTTAGTAATAGAATTACTCACTATTTTATTGTAGCATTAGCGCTGAAAACACTTTCTTTATCTTTTTCAATATTTACAAAGATGATACAATATGCATGCTTATAAAATAGAGAAAAGGGAGAGGGGTTTGCTAAAATAAATAACATTTTGTTTACATAGGTAATCTGTGCCATGTTAGGATCAGATAAATACAGTGACAGTCAATGCATTTTTTGGCAAATGAATTTTTTTCTATTGATTGTTGTTTTTTCTTTTTCTGTTTATTGTTTGGCTTAAATTGTTTGTAATTTGGATGGCTTGTTTTTATTTCATTTTCCAATTGTTTTAGCATTTGTAATTAATTATTTCCTTTGTTGGCTACTGGTTTAAATTGATGTGTTGGCTAGTGTTTTTATTAATTAATTGATTTGTTGGCTAGTGGTTTAAATTCATTAATTGTTTTGTTGGCTAGTGTTTAAAATGAATTGTTTTGTTGGTTAGTGGTTTAAATTCATTCATTGTTTTGTTGGCTAGTGTTTAAAATGAATTGTTTTATTGGTTAGTGCTTTTATTTAATTGATTGGTTGGCTAGTGCTTTTATTTATTGAATTTTTGGCTAGTGCTTTCATTTATTTAATTGGGGTGTTTAGGTGCTTGTGTATATCTTTTATTATTGTGTATTTTTGGCCTATATGCTTTTTTTATAAGGGTGATCATTGGCTGCTATAGTGGCTTATCATGCCCATATTATATGGGTAATGATGTACCACTATGCCAATCAATGGGTACAGGGTGGGTATAGTGGTCCCTGGGTGGGTGGGTGGTTAGGCCTCCGGGTGGGTAGCGGGAGAGGGTGGGTTAACCCCTTAATTACTATAGCGGTTATTAACCGCTACAGTGATTAAGGGGTTAGGGGCCATTAAATTGTGTTTTTTAATGTATTCTTGCTGGCATCAGAGGACATGGACCTGCAGTATGCTGACGAGGACACCCTTCATGATGGCAGGGGTAAGTAGAAAGGTTTATTTATGCCGGCTAATGTTTTATTTAATAATGGGCAAATTAGCTATTATCCATATCTGGATAATAGTTATTTTACCCATTACAGTACTGTATGTGATGGGGGGGGGGGTATTTATTTAAATGTATTGAAAAAAAAATGTTGGACACAGGATTGGAACCACAGGCCAGCGGGGACCCGCGGGGACCACCCAAGGGCCCCAGACACCTGTGGGGACCATCTGAGGGCCCCCAGACACCTGTGGGGACCACCTGGAGGCCCACGGACACTCGCGGGGACCCCCGCCGGCCTCTGGTATCAATCCTGTGTCTAAAAAAAATAAAAAATTATTTTATGTGGGGGCACAGGGGGTGGGTGGGATGTGTATTGGTGGTTAGTACATATTGTCATGTTTATTGGGGGGAGAGGGGGTGAGTGAAGGGCCAAGTACTCACTTCACTCACCCCCACTGCCCCAAATAAAGCTGCTGTTGTTCCTTAACCCCTTCATTGCCTTAACGGTTAGACGGTAAGGTAATGAAGTTGCCTGTAAATGCATTTTTATTGCATAAGATTCATGCCGGGGGGCTCCGGTGCTGATATTAATGCAGGAAAATGCATTTCCCCCCCTAAATCCCCTCTCGCCTGCTTCTCACCACCTTCCTGCCAACTTTTCCTGGCAGGAGGATTTTGAGAGGAAATCTCTATTCTAGAGCCGCGATTAGCTAATCGGGGCTACTAGAATTGCACAAGTTTGAAAACCTGCCGATAAGTGACTTCTCGCCACTCGTTTCGCGATTTTCTTTTTTCTGGGGAAAAAAAAAAGTCCTTTTATTGGTGACTTATCGGGACTTACTGAATAGCAGTAGACCTTTTTGGCGAAAAGGCCTCGATAAGTGGCTTATCGGCGCTTAGTGCATAGGCCCCATAGCCTAATTAAGTATATCAATGTAAGAAATGTAGGTTATCGATCAGTCTCCTGACAACTTAACTGGGGCAATGAAAAATAACAGCATTGGACTACTCAAACCAAAGAATCCAATTACTTTCAATGTTTCATTTTTCTTTTAATGCACAGTTTGTCTATTTTTAACTAGGTAACAAACTTTGATAAATATGACATCATAAATTACTAAGAAGAAACAAAAAAAAGACCTCAGTATCACTGACTTTTCAACAACAAAAATTGTTGTATGCATTTGTGAGAGATCATCTGCATAATTATATATCTATAACTTCTTCAATAAAGCAAGATCTGAAACGGTGCTATTTGTACTATATATAAATGTTTTAAAAAAAGAACTAGCTGATATTTACAGAATACATCTTAATTCCAAACACACACACACACAAACTCAGTAACATTCTCCTAGCACCGAAATCAATGGATTTTTACTAATTGAATTCAGAATTTTTCTGAATGTATGATAATTTTGGTACAAGAACCACACAGTTTTAGTAATTTGGACCCTTCACCATCCATCCTATGATTTGGATGTTAAAAAAAAAAAAAAAGAGTCCAGGTATCGCAAACTTTATAATACCGAAATGTAACATCAGATGGCGCTACAGTTCCATCAATGGAACCTGGATTTTGCTATGCTACACATGTATTTAAACTTATTAATAGCGAACATTTCCAACGATTCTTTCACTGTTTCACTGTGCATAGCAACAAGATGTGAAAAAGAATATTATATATATATATATATATATATATATATATATATATATATATATATATATATATATATATATCAAACAATAAATACCTGTATCTGTGTGTTTAATAAATACAATAGGTTTTTAAAAAAAATGGATCTCAAAAGACGTTTTTTTTATCTCTCCAAATCAACTTCGTGTGAAATGTCAGGACAAATATTACCTATATTAATCATTAGTAGAAAGTTGCTGGTGTCTAAAATGTATATTTTTAGTAAAAGGTGTGGGGCTTCCCCCTCCCTTCCCCTTCTCTCAAGTACGAGACAAAGCCCCCGGTTAGGCGGGAGACCGGAGAAGTCATTCAAAGGGAAACTCAAGTACAAGTTTGCAGAGCGGGGAACCTGGGCGTTTCCACTTTGTGTCTGTCACGATGTAGTCTTGAATCCCGTATATTTCTACGTTGCAATATTTGTTCTTTGTAGACAGACTTTCCACTTTATGTTATGCAGGCATCCAGGGATTTGTTTAAAACAATTTGTACTAGGGAATTGCCACATTGTATTCGGAGCGAAAAGGTAAAACTGGCACAAAGCGCGTGACCTGTACTCTTAATAATAATTTCCGTTTTTAAATAAATACACAAAATGATCAACACACACTCGTAACAACAAAACTTTCTTTGCTACTCAGTAACTATGTATATTAGTTTAATCTTTGTTTGATTTCATACCTCAGGTACAGCGTCTACACAGCGCATTAAAACTGCCTTCCCCATGGCAATACTTTATTGTTCAAATCCGGTGTATTTCTTAAGTTTGCAGGATACAAATACAATGACCAAAAAATGAAATTCAAATGTGTGCTGTGGCCGTTTGAAACGCATTAGCAATATGAAACATTTGTATTACTTTACAGAATCTTTGCAAAGTGAGACGTGGTAAGTGTACTAATTACATGATATTTGAAATACCCCTCTAGCTAAAATAAAAATTGCAAATACTTATATTGTATTGGGCTTTTGTAATAGACCAGCCCTTTCAGTGCTAAAGTGGCTTTTCTGCCTTTGGCACTGAAGGGGGTTTCATGAAAGAGGCCCAGGGACAGGTATAGCAAATACCAAATAAAAGCCTTTATTCCCTGTGATGACCACCCAGCTCTGCAGCAGCAGCAGAATGACAGTGTCAGTCACTATGAGTGTGCGTGCCCCGGGGCTGAACTTCCACCTCTCGAACCCGCTCCCGTCTCATTGGCTGCAAGTTCAACAATACCAGGAGAGCAGAGCTGCAGGAGAGTCACTGACACTCATCAGCAGACACATTGCCGCTAACTGAACCCCACTCGTCACCTTCTGCTCCTTCTCACTGAATAACCACGTTAAGAGATAGCAACGCGATGCTAAAAATAATGCAGATGTAAAAGCTTCGAATCAGAAATGAGTCAGGTTTATCTGGTATAGTTGGGATTGGGAACTGGGAAATAACTGTATCTGGCAAACACAAAACATTTAAAGGAAGCTCGGTTGTTTTTCCCGCGTTTTCTTTGCGAGTGATCCTCTGTTGCTACTTTACAAAGCACCTGTGCCGCATTTAATAATTAAATAAAGCGCAGAGTAGTTTTTCGTGTCGCACATATATTAACAAAAAAATAAATTGCTTGCTTCTTGATCCACTCCTGTGTATAGTCTCCGTGCTACTTAGTAGCACTCGGAAATAACCCTAGCATTTTAGGGAATGGCATGCATGTAAATCAACAACGAAATAGAAATATATTTCATGTTTTGTTAAAAATACGACATTTCTTAATATTTATGTTACTTCATCCGAAGACGAAAGTGGTGTGAATAGGTGTTTAGAACGGTTTTCTGTATGATTTCTACAGTAAATAAACTACATCCTAATTCATGCTGGAAAGCACTATGTATCCTATATTGAACCTGCCAGGGCTGGTGCCTGTGAAAATGTCACTTTGCATTTTTATATCCGTTATACTGTATGTACCAACTTGTAAGAGGTTGCCTCGAGATTCAAAACATTGGGATCATATAAATTAGTTTGGAGTTTAGCATTTATACATTGAGCTGTTTACTTCTATTCAATTATAGAAACAAGGCAACGTGCCTGATGATTAACGTGGCAGAATTGTAGTAAAAACTAGTTTTAGATGCACAACATATAACGTGGCAACACTGGGGTAAAAAACACATTTCCATACGCAAATGTACACACACGATTGTTTTGTGACCAAATATTATTCTTCAATCACACACAAAAAAAACAGTCAACAAATTAGCTTTATTAGATGAGCAAACAGCTGACCAATGTAAGCAAATAATGCATGTTTGTGACCCAAACAAATGATATCAGTCATGTCATCTTTCTAAACCATTTCCCATGGCTGGGATATTCATTGACACATGAGGACTTCAATGCTGGGATGTGATGGAATGGAAATCAGGGATACCTGCAACACGTACCAGTGTATGAACAACTGCACAAGTGCCTGTCTTAGGGCTTGCTCAGACAGGCTGCTACAGCAGCTTGCTAGCGTTCGCGCCCCTGCCGCGTGCTCCTGCAGCACAGCGATCTGTGCTCAAATCGCGGCGATTGGGAGCGTGTAACGAACGCGTCACGGAGCTGGTTCGCCTTTTGGCTGAACCAGCTCGCGTCACGCGACTGTAGCCCCAAATTACAATTTGGGTTGTGTTGGCAAAATGTCGCAGCGACAACGCTGCACGTTACCGCTGGTGGAGTTTTCAGTTTGAAAACTCCCACCGCATAACCCAAATTTGCGATAGACGTGCGTGCGCATGCCGCATCGCCTTCTGTCTGAGCTCAGCCTTAAGCAATATATATATGTGTGTGTGTGTGTGTATACACACACACACACACTTTAAATTATGGTGGGCGTAAAAAAAAACCGCTCACCTGTTTCACCCACCATAATTTAAAATGTGTATGGTAAACCTACCCAGCCTTGAACATTGCAAAGCCAGTACAACCATTGTTGAGACCCATTAAGGTTTGACTGGCTTTGCATCTAATCCCAAGCTGTCCTTAAAAGCTGTGTGAACAGCAGAGCATTTGCTTCTATGGGTTTCATGTAAAAATGGATTTCAGGCAAAATGTGACACATTGTGTGCTCATTTGCGAGTAATTTCCCAGAATCCCTTGCTGCAGTGGAAGCACTGTATGCTAGGTGATAAAGGTTGAAAGGCAGGGTTGCAGACTTGTCTAAGGCCGAGTTCAGGGTGGCTGCTACGTGATGTGCGCGCGCACGTCCTTCGCAAGTTCAGGTGATTCGGTGGGAGTGTTCAAACTGAAAACTCAACCGGCAGCAAAGTGCAGCGTTGATGCTGCTACACTTTGCCGCTACAACCCGAAATTATATTTGGGACGGCAGTCGCGTCACGAGCTGGTAACCAGCTCCGTGACATGTTCGCCCCGCCTCCAAACGCCGCGACCCAACTCCTGCAGCCTGGGCACAGATCAGGGAGATAACTGAATTTGTGATTTCGTGCGGCAGCAGCATCACGTGTACTTCGCCAGCCAATGAATGAAAGTGCCATAATTTTTCTAAAAAGAGGATGACTTCCACTGTCCTGATTACTGTCGGTTCATTCAGTCTGCTGGGGATGTTCACACATCGTCCAGCAGACAGAGGCACGTATCCGCGGACGCAAAGTCGAGTAGTAGGCAGAGTGAGCTCAGACTAAGGCTACTCTTATAGTGACGGCGACAGCGATGTCAAAACAAATACATTGCCGCCGTCGCGTGCGCTTATAGTAAGCGCGACGGCTTGCTCGCGATCGCTGGAAATCATCTCAATTTGATTTTTACAGCAACCGCAGCCTGACATCGCCGGCACTATAAGCGTAGCCTTAGTGCTAGCTCAGACAGGGCACTGCGTCTGCTTGCTACGTTCACGCCCCTGCAGCCCAGCGATCTCTGCTCAAACTGCAGGAATCCGGTCGCGGCGTTTGGGGGCATGTAACGCACACATCACGGAGCTGGTTCGCCTTTATTGGCTGAACCAGATCGCGTCAGGCGACTGTAGCCCCAAATTTCAGCGACAACGCTGCACTTTTCCGCCAGTGGAGTTTTCAGTTTGAAAACTCCCACCGCACAACCCAAATTTGCGATGGACGTGCGCGCACACGTCACATCGCGTTCTGTCTGAGCTCAGCCATAGACATGTGAATGTGCTCTATAGTGATATATAAAAATGTTATTTGTGCGCTGGAAAAAATAATATATATATATTATTTTTTTTACAGGGAAGACTGAATAACTACTTTAGTCAGTCACAAATTTACAGACGGGAAGGTCAGAGGCCAGACCAGGGAATGAGAAAAAAAATCTCTTATGTGGGGAGGGTGAGTAATAAAACGTGTTATTTGTATAATGTGATAGCCCGGAAACTATATGCCTTTTGAGTAGACAAAGGGACGAGAAACCATTGTTTAATGACACTAGATGCCAGCAGCGCATTGCACCGCCCTGACAGTGTGTATAAAATATACATACAATGCGTTACTTGCTTCTCCGCCATTGACATTGGGGTTTTCTAAAAGATCGCTATTAACCCCAAGTTCAAAAGCAGGGATATCAGGTGTGTGAGCGATGCCCAAATATAAACTATCATCCGCATTTCAACGAGGGGAGGTAGCAAAAACTTTTGAAGACGGCAGACATTGATGTGCGTGTAAAAAAAATAATAAATAATATATATAGTACTGTGTAATCCTCCTCCCCGCAGGATACGGAAGATGTACTTGCTCTCTCCTGCGCCCAGAGAGGAATTCCCTCTGGTTTCCTGCCAGAGGCGCTGTCTGCCAGGAGGCTGCCATGAAACCGGCCGCGCAGCCACTCGTTGTTTACAAGCACCAAAGCATGGCGTTGCGGGAAGAGGCAGGGGAGGTGTGAGTTTATTTTTTAATGACTCCCCAGCCCGCTCTGGTAGTTGCCGCGGGGGTGTGAAGGGTATTAACTGTGAGGTGCACACGGGTACAACTGCGGACAGAGCAGGTGGCCGTGACGTCAGCGCGACACTTCGTCCCTCCCCGCCTCACCAGCCTCTAGCTACAGACACTGGCACACACTCGCATCAGTGACGCACACAGAACGGTGGCCAGGATAGTAACACCAGTTGAATCCACCCTGGACATGAATATACTCTCCCCCTCCTTTTCTCAGTGTACATATACCCCCCCTCCCCCTTTTCACAGAGTAGACACAAACTCGCTAGTCCCGGTAAGCGTCCGGGACGGTGACAGTTAAATTGGAGCGCGAGACAGTCAACGGTCCCAGAGGGGCGGTTATTCGGCGCGTGCCGCACACCGAGGCCTCCGCCCGCGCAAAGCCTCACACCCCCTCCTCCTTCCTACACAATCACTCTGCTGCTGGCAGAGAAATCATCTCCAGTCCCCGTGCAGCCGGCACTGCTCGTCCGGCTCATGACAACCTCTTCCTGCTTTCCCTTCATTATCCGCCCCCTCCAACCCTCTGCTCACTCGCATCTTCCAAGGCCGCCGTCTGTGCCCCTTCTTTTGGCCCCGGCAGAGGAGGATCTCGGCTCCGGTCCAGGCACAGTCGGGCTTGGAAGAGGTTTTTAAGGTTTCGTCTGCCTCCTCCCATCCAGGACGAAGCCGGCCTTCTGTCACTTTGTAAGTTTCAACAGTCGCCGAATTGACTTGGTCCATTGACTATGTGCTCCATCCTCTCCCTGGCAGAAAGTTCAGCGGAGAGGAGGACCGCCACGTGTCCGAGGGTTAAAGCTAGGATCACGTGATCGGCCAGGGCTATTACTTGGGTCACGTGACGGGACCTGTCAGGGTTAATGCTAGCATCACGTGACCTGTCGGAGGGTCGCTACAAATACCACGTGCACATAACAGGTTCAACTCACCTGTTGTTTTTCAATTGGTCTTGTCAATGCATGGGACTTGTCAATGGAGTACTAGATACTGTCACCGCAAGAGGTAATATGTCAGAGGATTAATGTCACTGGCAGAGGAATATGTCAGCTAGTTACCATAACTACAAGGGGCATGTATCAAAGGGTTACCCTCCCTTCATGGGACATGTTTTACTGCATTGATATGTCCCAGTGTTACTAACTTTGCATGGAGGTATCAGGAGTTACTATATATATATATATATATATATTTTTCCACATATAAGTTGGCTAATGGGGGGGGGGGTGGGGGGGGGGGGGGGGATAAACTGTATTTCTGCCAGTGTGTTCCTTAAGATTCATTTTTAGCTAGAAGGAAGTAAAACATGTAAATCTTGTTAAAAATCAATACTTTTTTAGTATGTATAGTTCTGTGAAATTCTGCTTATCAGATACAGTTTGGCAAATTACTACACAAAGTGCAAGTATAAATCTTGGTGATTTATCAATTTACTTGTATATTCTTGGATCTGTAATCAGTCATAAGAGAGATTAAATAATTATCACAAACCCTCCAAAGCATTTGGTTACAATGTAGACATTACACATATAAATGCTTGTTTTTTTTTTTGTTTTTTTTTAATGGGCTAATTGCACCTACTGTACATTTAACATAACTATTTGAAGAGATAGGTGGCTGCACACAAGAACATAAGGATTGAATCTGTCATTTCACAACGCAATGCTGATTTATTGTGGCATATTGACTGAAGGACAGATGTGCAGTATTTCAGGATGGAAGAACACATCTCCTTGCCAGGTGCAACACATTGAACGGTAGTGTTTGTTCCCGAAACATCATGCACCTACATACAGTATTTCTGCACATAGCACCATTTTTATAGTGACGGGGGAGTCATTATGAGTTGGTTATGCTGGCACACATAGGTAATTTGATCAGCGAGGTTGAAATTTGAACTTCATTACCTTTTTAATATGCCAATTCCATTAGTTCACTTTGGTCCTTAGTGGCACTAAAAGTTTATGAACACTAAATCAATCAAAGTGCGTGGTTAAAAAAAATAATACCTAATTATCTTTCTTTTCCCATTAATTGCATAAAAAGTAACACAAATAATAATACTGTGGGTTCGATATATCACTGCTACCTATCAAGAACCCAATAACGAATAGAGGGTTATTTTGGCCATCTATGTTATTAAGTGAGCATAGTACAATATATCACTGCAATTAATTAAAACTCATGATCAAATCAAGTAAAAAATCAGAAAAATTGTGTAGCGCAGTGGGGGCACAAGGTGTCATCAGGCCGAGGCTTCGTTTTGGTATATAAATTAATCATGCATTTCCATTCATTGCGGTAATATTTTTCACTTTTATGTGAGCTAAATAGCCCTTTCATTTGTCTGTGGTGTTGTGTCTTTCTCTTGTGTAAAGTGTCATGTTAGGGGTCTACTATCTTGCCATGGGATTTATCCAAGGGTTACCATCACTAAGACATGGGACATCTGCTACTGCACAGCACATAAGTAAAGTGTCCGAGTGTGTTACAGTTGCTGTCGCTGCATGGAACCTGTCAGTGGGTCACTGTTACTCACTGTACATGCATTAAAGAGGAATTGTTACTGTGCAGAACTTGTGCAATAACTTCACAATGCATTCCCGGTGCAGTGCTTTACCCACACAGTGGCATTTATTCACTGACAAGCTTCCTAGTGGCAGTCACCCTCTGATGTGTCACATGCTGCGTCTGTCACCATATGACATGTTTCTCATGCTGTGGCAGTTGGTAACCTCTAACGTGTCTTGTTCAGTGATACTCTAATACTTGTCCTTTGTGGTTACTCTTTTCACCTGTCCTATTCAGTGCCAGTGTTCCTCGTAAACGTGTCATGTGCTATGCATTTATCCTCTCACGTCTCCAATGTAGTCGCAGTACCCTTATCATACAACTCCTATGTTACCTACATCTTTCTGCCTCTCTCTCACTCTCTCCATAAAAATATGTATATACTGTGTGCGCGCGTACACACACACCCATTTATTTGAATTTCCACAGATCCTACTTATCATTTTGTATGAAAAAAAGTATAAAAATAATGGTACTTTGTTTTAAATCAAAATGAAAAGGTTCAATTTTCTATTGATTTTTCCTCCGTGTTTTTAACATACTCTACAAGTAATAATATTTTTTTTTCTTTTGGTGTATTGTGCCTTTGTTATTTATCGTTGCAAATATTTTCTCAGTTTAACAAAATCCTACTACCATATAACAAAAATAGCATGTAAATAAAGTATTGTAGTCATTGTATTGTTGTTTTTGTTATCAGTCATTGCTGCTTAAGTCTGCCATGCTATTCAAATATCCAAACGCATTACATTTCTGTTTTAAAATAATCAAGTGGATTTTGCATAATTGAGTGCAGTTTGTTGGACACTGCAACAATCACCATAGCCTTACATAGTTGGGTACATAAGTAAAGGGGACATAGAACTAACTGTATTTGTGGGGTTGTGCCCGTAAGCCCTCCCCAAGAGAAACAGATGATGCTGTCACTAATGGTTTTGATGTCACCTCCTGGGGTTATTTTACCTTTTGTAGCTCCATTTTTTTTTCTACCCAAAACAAGTAGTGTTGTGATTACACAAACGTTAAAAAAAATATATATCAGAAAACACTTGAGGATTTATCAAGGTTTTTTTGTTCAAATTTGAACTGCCATGAAAATAATCGCCATATTTATCAATGGAAATATCCATTATGACAAATTTATATTTGTGTCTAAACATAACATTAACACATCCTCTTCTTGTCATGTGTATTCCAGATTTCCTTAATATCCAGTGGTACCCATACCTTGTAGCTTCTAAGCCCAGTGTTGCTGTGAGAGAGGGGAGATCAGAGGCAAACAGAAGCCAGTAGCAAAATTCACACAAGGTGATTTTTATAGTTGCCGCAATTCAGTTATGTTGGGAAGAAAGGAAATGGGGATTTTATATAAATGTAGGTAAATATACATGAACACAACTGTAGATTCATAGGACCTTATTCTAAAAAGTGCGATAGCACCTATTTAGCGCTTCTGCATGAAACCCCCCAATTACTTCAATACAGGTTTCAATGCAGCAGTAGAAGCACATCTGCGCTATTTCACTTTATAGAATTGGGCACATAGTACTTTGTGATACCTTTTACCAGCATGAGATCTCACAGGAGTCTTCTTCAAGTGTCCTTACAGTGTACTCAATGATCATGTTGGTCCCCCGAGTGGCATCACAACCTCACAAGCTATACTTCTCCAGGACAAATATGCCGTGTTCGACAAATAGGCATAACCACACGCCCGTGGTGAGTGGATTTAGGCCGCTGCTCGCGTCAAATTTATTTTTAATAAATAATCCCCCTCCCTGATTTGGTTGACGCGGGGAAGAGGGCCGCCCTCTCTCTGTCTTTGTCTCTCATTCTCTCTCTGTGTGTGTTTTCTCTCTCTTTCTCTGTCTCTGTGTGTGTGTGTGTGTGTCTCTGTGTCTCTCTCTGTATCTGTGTGTGTGCCTCTGTCTGTGTCTCTCTGTCTCTCTATCGCTCTCACCCACACTCTCTCTCACACTCTGGATCTCTTATTTACCCTATATATCTTAACTGCCCTATACCTACACTGAAATAACCAATACTGCTTTCTTCCAGATCTAACTCTCGAGCTTCACACGGAAGACATCGGAATCCCCCCTAACCCAGAAGACAGGTAGAGAACACCTCCCCTCCAACATATAACATTGCGGGAATGAGGGTACCTGGACATAGAGGCACTGCGGATCAGGTAAGATCCCAGGTGGGATTGCTGCTTTAGCTATTGTGACGCGGGGGCGCCCAGGAACTAGTTATGGGTTTCAGGAAACTAGTCATTCACATCTGGCTTTTTTTTCTAAATCAAACATTTACACACACACACGTAACAAGGACTAATTGTAGTATAATGTAATACAATAAATAAACTAATGTCAAAAACAAATGTTTTTCTTACTAGGAATTTATTCATTTATTTTTTTTAAGCGGGTCTGGGGGCGGGGCTAGGTGGCGAGTAGATTTTTTGTTCGGCGAGTAGATTTTTGGGTGATTTGTCGACCACTGCCAATATGGATACAATTACGTTTAACACAAAAATAGTTGATGGTACTGTATAAGAATGTCTCTTATTTTGTTATCGTGGGATAGAATAAAATTAAGCTGGTGTAAGACCCATACCTCGGTATTTACATTGTTGATCACAATTGAGGGAAAGCATAATTTCTTCAATTACTTTTTAAAAAATGAAGTAAATTAATGTCTTTCTTTGATCATTTAAGGCTCAGACAATGCCGTTATCAGAGCCAGAGGATCAATGGGATGCTTAAGCCCTGCAGTGCCATGTAGACGTACAGTGTACGTCATGAAGGGTGGCACCTTGCGGCCCTTATGATGTACGCTGTACGTCATGGACTTTTGCTTGTTTTCGAGGCACGTTCACGATCAGCGCAACTGCAAACTAAATGGAAAGAGGGAACCCTCTCCCCTTTTGTTTACCACTCTGGAATCAATCACGTGAGCAGTCACGGGATCGCTAGTGCAGGATGGTCTGTGGCCACAGAGTTTGGGGCCCTCTAGCAATGAAGGGGTTAATATCTGTATACATGTGTATGACCTACAGTACTTACTGTATTCATAAGATAAAATGCAGTTAGAGAATGAACAATTTCTTTTCAGAAAATCCAACACCTTTTATTGCACATCCATGGTACAGATGGATCTACAGTAGCTTTGCATTTTTAGATGCTTATCTTTGATCAATAAAATGGAATCAAAATTAGATAAAAGTTGCCACCTTTTTAGCCAAATTTATTAAGCAGCCACTTATTTAAATGGAGATAACGTAAGCAAAACTATGTACACTGCTTTATGAAGCGGTTAGATTCTAAACAAATGCGCACTTGTTTAAACTAGGGCAGTATATTTTGTTAATCAGAAACAAAAAGATGATCGATTGGGCTACTGCTTGCTGCAGGACAAAGTTGGGGAACTCACCAGTGGAAAAGATTAAAAGTCTTTATTGGAACTACATAAAATAGACAATGGAGGAGTTTTGTCTATTTTATGCAGTTCCAATAAAAACTTTTAATCTTTTCCACTGGTGAGTTCCCCAACTTTGTCCTACAGCAAGCGGTAGCCCAATCAATCATCTTTTTGTTTCTGGTACTTCATGGATCACCACCGGCTTAACCAGTGTTGCAGGAGGAGCAGATTAGAGGTGACACATTGAGAGCGCACGGCTCCACACCACAGCACTCGGAGGAGACGGGGATAAGGAGAAACTTCACAGGGGGTCACACAGCCTGGTGGGAATTCCAGCCTCTCAGTAAGTACCCCGCTTCTTAATCCTTGCTTAACCCCATGGTTTGTCTCCCCTCTCCCCGCTATCTATCTCTATATATACTGGACATTGCTATTATTAATACAGATTGTCATCTTTGTTTAACCACCACTCTGCATTAGGAGCTGATATTCGGTTTTTGTGTTCTTTTATTTTGTTAATCAACCTCATAATAAGTTGTTCTGGGGAAAATTGTAGCTTCAGTATTTCCATTATATTTTTCTCTAGCAGTGATGAATAAAAATGGCTTAGCTGACTTACTGTATACCAGCTAGACAATTTTTTTTTATTTTACTATTGGTTCAGGTGGTGATTTGCACATTGGTGTGGGTATTTATAGGTGTCACGATCAGTCACTTATCGCACTACCCTGAGGAAGGTCCCTCTGTCTGGACCGAAACGTTGGTTGCGGTGCCCTGTATTCTCAATACACAATTTTGAAGTACAATTTGCTGTGTGCTGTCTCTCTGATATATATATATATATATATATATATATATATATATATATATATATATATATATATATATTTACATTTATATATATAAATGTGACCATGCAGCAAGCTTAAGCCTATAGGGAACCATGTTAAAAATGGTTTTTGAGGCAAAAAGTGGCACTGTGTGCTCGTTTGCATGTCATTTCCCAGAATCCCTTGCTGCAGTGGAAGTGCTGTATGCTGGGTGATAATGGTGAAAGGTGGGATTGCAGACCTGCCTAAGACATGCAGATGAGCATACAGTTGTATTTGCATATATATATATATATATATATATATATATATATAATATATATATATATATATATATATATATATATATATATATAATTTACATTTATATATATATATATATATATATATATATATATATATATATATATATATATAGTTACATTTTTATATATATATATATATATATATATATATATTTACATTTTTATATATGGATATGGTGTGAATAAGTTAAACACAGACAGGGTCTAGATGGGTGTTAACCCCTCTTTCACCCACTGTGTCTACCAGCGCTCTAACTAACATTATAATTAAACATATACATACATTTGTCGCATAAAATGAAAGGGAATAACACACTACTAAACAGTTACTTATAAAAAATGGATGAAAAAAATAAAAATGAATCAATACTTAAATTAGAAGAATTCCAAAAAATGTGTGTCCCAACATATGAAGTCCGTTCACAAGAAATATGGGTATGCTACTTCTTTGCTCCTGGAACCAACCTCGGAACCAGAAGAAACTGTAGACAAGGGGAAAAAAAGAGAAAAAAGCGCAAGGCCCATAGAGTAGTATAGTCAAGTTTATGAGTGATCAAATACGGTTAAAAACACGAGTCATCTGACACGGAAGTGAAGTTTGCCGATCGTGAGGAGGAGAAGGGCCAGGACTCTGAGACCCCTGACAAGCAGACGAATAAAGCATCTCTGTTCCTGCGGTCTGTATACCAGTACCGATATGCCTGTACCAACTACACTGTTGTAAGTGTTTTTAACCGTATTTGATCACTCATAAACTTGACTATACTACTCTATGGCCTTGCGCTTTTTTCTCTTTTTTTCCCCACATTTTTATATATATATATATATATATATATATATATATATATATATACTAGCTGATATACCCGGCGTTGCCCGTGATTTACCCCCCTTCACAGCTGGCTGGCCCCCACGTTCACAACTCCGTTCCCCTTCACAGCTCCGCCCCCCCCCCCTCTTCACATCTGCGGTCTCCCCTCCCTGCACCCCACATCATTCTCCACCCCTCCTGGCCCCCACATCAGTGTCCCCCGCCTTGCACATCACATCACTCTCCGCCCCTTGCACCTCACATGACTCTTCCCCCCTCCTTGCACCTCACATTACTGCCCCCCCCACACAGTGACACACACACACACGTCACCTCTCCTTCCGTCCGCCGCCATCTTACTCCGCGAGGGAGGAAGGGGGTCCTTCCGGGCGCCGCCATCTTAGGCGCCGCGTGTCCACTGCCTGTCGGAGCACCGGGGGGGAGGTGAGCGGAGCACCGGGGGGGAGCTGACACGGGGAGAGGAGGAGAGCGCGGGGGTGCGCGGCGCGTGCTTGAGAGCCGTGGGGGGTGTCCCGGGCGCTCGCTCCGCTCCCCCGCTGACTGTAGCGGCGCCGGGGGGGGGGATGAAAGCGGGGGAAACAGGGAGACACGGGGAGAGGAGGAGGTGCGCGCGGGTCACGATGACTTGGAGGGTGTGTGTGTGTGTGTGTGTGTGTGTGTGTGTGTGTGTGTGTGTGTGTGTGTGTGTGTGTGGTCACTCCGCCTCAGGCCAATGAGAGGTGCGGGGGCGGGCGGCCCAAGGGACCAATGAGATTTCCCCTAGGGACACAGGAAGATGCAGACAGGCATACAGTACTTTCACTAATATATAATAAGATATATATATATATATATATATATATATATATATATATATATATATATATATATATATATATATATATAGTGCAGAATAAATGAGTTCTTCAGTATTAGGTGATAGTCCAATAAAAAAGGTATCACCTAATACTGAAGAACTCATTTATTCTGCACTATCGCAACTGGACTAACACGGCTATTTTCTGCTTTATTTATATATATATATATATATGTATATATATCTATCTATATCTATCTCATATAACAAAGAACAGCAGGCACTCCGTCTGGGAAATCAATAAGGTGGGTGCAAATCCTATATGGTACAAATAGGCAATACGATACCGTGTGGCGACGAATATCAGAGGCAGCACTCCAAATGGTTGTCAAAAGAATATATTGTATTAACAAGACATCATTCCAACGTTTCGGTCCGCATCACCTTGATAAAGGTCCCACATGCGGACCAAAACGTTGGAATGATGTCTTGTTAATACAATATATTCTTTTGACAACCATTTGAAGTGCTGCTTCTGATATTCGTCGCCACACAGTATCGCATATGTATAATATTTTTTTTATAAAAGCATTGGTTTTGTGTGTCAAATAATTATTTGCCCTGCATCAGTGCTCGGCGCAGTAACCGTTATAATGGGTAATCACATAATTGTAATTGCTTTAATGCTAACCAGTTTATAGCAGACATCCACTATTCACTCGCTCACTCATTTCTATCAGTCTTACTGCTGCAAAAATGTATAAAAATTGTTCAGAAAATAGCCCCAGAATTAAGAAAGAAATTATGTCTCATTGAAAGAAATGGGAATATTTTACTTCCGTAAATCTGGTACTCTTTTCATGCACTAGTTTTACAGCTAGGAGACTTTCAGAAATAGGGGCTTATTTATCAAAATCTGCCCGCTACTCTCATTTTTATCAAAATTGTTTTGGCAAGTTTGTTTTCCAAAGCTTTCTTAAACATTTTCTGAGCTTTAAAGATGAAGTTCAAGCAATATCCTATATGTCATATGTGTGTTTTTTTTAAAAATAAATAAATCTGTTCTCTACTATGAGAAAATACTTGTAGCAATTTTTTTTTAAATAAGACATTTTTTATGTATTATAACGTAACACACACTTTTTTATTCCTATAGCAACCATTTACAAAGTCACATCCCCTTCCTCTTCTGAAACAGGCTCTGGCACACGCCTTTTTGAGCCTTGCCCTCTCTAGCAGTGCACTAATTATATCTAGTGACTGCCTGGTCACATTATCTTCCCCACAGAATGTTGCATCTTGGATCCTCTTCTGCTGCACTAACAGCCATTTAATGAACCTCCGGGCCGAATATTCGCCGATCAATCACAGGAGAACGGATCGAACGGCAACTTAGCTAATCACTTGTCAGGTGTAGATTGTATTAATGCACGTATTGAATGGCAGCTTGAACTGCTGCTTTAAGTGTCTTAAGTTGTTTGTATTTACCAATGGCTATGTTTACCACAGAAAAAGTTTCACAGGGTGTGTATCACATTAACCATTGTTAAAGCAGCAGTCCAAGCTGCCGTTTATTTGTATTTTTTTTCCCCTTTAATATGTGCATCAATACAATTCACACAATGATAGGTAATTAGCTTAGTTGCCAATCGATACGTTCTCCTGTGATCGTTCGGTGGAGATTTGGCTTGGGGGTTCACAAAATGGTTTTCAGTGCAGCAGAAGAGGACCAAAGATGCAAAGTTCTGTGGGGAAGATTACTTGACCAGGCAGTCACTAGATACAATTGGTGCACTGCTAGAGAGGGCAGGGCTCAAAAAGGGATGTGCCAGAGCCTGTTTCAGAAGAGGAAGGGTATGTCACTTTGTAAATGGTTGCTATAAAAACAAAAGTACTTGTTACATTTTAATACATTAAAAATGTCATTCAGAGTTGACAATGCTACAAGTGTTTTCTCATAGTACAGAACTGATTTATTAAAAAAAAAAAAAAAAACAAATGTATTATAGTGCGTGGTGTGCAGCTTTAAAGTTTAGATGTTTGCTGGGGACTATACATTTGTATGAAATTGTTTTGCAAGCAGATTTAAAAAAAAAAAAATCTTCCTTCTACAAAGTTTTTGAAACGCCGAAGTGATTAAAAAGAAATAGTCAGACATGAAGAATCGGGCAACAGAAATGTGCTGAGAGAAAATTCAAGCGACAGGGAAACTGTAGGTAATCTTTGTCAAATAACCTACCTTTTGAATTAGATCATTTTTGCCAAAGGTCACCTATGTTGTAGAGGGCATCATAGATTCTGAGAATAGTTAGCTTCCGCCACATGTAAGTGAGTACATAATATTATACAATTATATCAAATCTATTTCCTGCATGATTTTATCCATCCCTTTCTATTACTTCTGTTGCACTGAAATATGCTTCCCTTTTGTCCCTTGTAAGGCCGCATCCATAGTGCAGGATATGGCGCGAGGAAACCAACACTAGGACGCCAATGCATATGCGCATAGTGCGTGAGCGCGTGCATATACACTACAGGGAGAGCAGTGCATTGCATTACAAACAAGTTTGTATTTCAAGCGCGATGCCGGCTCACGGAGGAGCGCGGAAGCCAGAACACATGTCCCGGCTCTCCTCACTGTCTGCAGCCCTGCTTTCTTTAGAATTGGTTTACACTATATAGTGCCAGTAGTCCTGTATTCTGCCTTTGGGTTTTTGTGGCCTAAGGGCAGGATTTTGAACTTCTTTGCTTTTAGTTATAGTTGCCGCTCTTGACCATTCATATAATCTACCTAAATTATAATTTTGTTTGCCTTCCTTGGCATACTTTCCCTGTCTGATCATCTGTATTGTGGCTAGAAAAGATACTAAAAGCAACATTATCAGTACAGATTCATGTAGTACTCCACCAATCAGAGTGCTCGAGAGACCAGACCTATTTAGTGGTGGGCCCGTTTACTTATATACCTCCAAATAGGTCAACCCCTCGTTGACAAAGCACCCGTGTATGGTAAGAAACACGTCCAGGGATTCATTGTCCTTTTTTACTTATGGCATTAGCCTATTAAATAATATTTTTATCTAGTCAAGTCTGGCTGCTTTCGTTCGGTGCTGTGATCTGCAATTTTTTACTTTCATTGTTTACCTCCAAATAGACTCACTTATAGTGAACATGCAGAGATACCTGTAAACAGGAAACACTATATTTAGAAAGGACAGCGTAGGAAGGGAGAAGGAGTTACCCTTTATAAAAGAACAATTCAAAGGCTACTTTAATGCAAGGTAAAGTTTAAAAAAAGACTGGTCTGCAGACCTCCAGAACAGGATGAGGAATTGGATAGGGAGTTAATAAAATACATTAATACGATTACAAGTAAAGGAGAGGTAATTATTATGGGAGATTTCAATATGCCAGATGTGGTCTGGTATTTCTCTGTTGCAGGTCCAACCAGGAACAGGGGCATTCTGGATTCCTTGCAAGGGGCATCAATGAAGCAATTGGTGAGGGAGCCAACTCTCAAGGAAGCAACACTGGACTTAATACTTGTAAACGTGGCTCAAACAAAACCAAGGTTTTAGATATTAGGAGGGTAAAATTATGTCAGGCAAGGAAAAGAAAGCTGATGAGGTTCTCCAAAGAGGTGGCAAATATTGTAAAGGCTAAAAAGATGGCTTTAAAAAAAAAAAATACAGATATTGACAGACTCAGATGAATGAAGATCGAGAAATGAATCATTTTAGGCTGAAGGAGGCTAAGCAAGTAATCTGATGTGCAAAAGCTCAGATACAAGACAAAATAGCCCATTATCAAAGAAGGAGAACAATTTTTTTAATTTTTTTAGCCATATAAGTGAATGGAGAAAAACAAAAGCAGAAATAGTGAGGCTAAAGACAGAAGAAGATATCTGTTGAAGGAGACATCAGTATAGCAGACCATTTTAATTAATGTTCAATCTATACAGGTGAAGGGAAGGGACCATAGCTTGGGAACCGGGATATCAATTGAAAGGAGATGGACACAAGCAATAGGGAAAACTCCTACTGGAACTGTCTAAACTAAGAGTGAACAAGTCAATGGGGCTGGATGGGATACAGTACATCCAAGGATGTTTAAAGAGCTTAGGGGTGTGCTGGCAACAGTTGCAATGCTTGGGATTGGAAAGGCTGAGCTTATACTGTGTGCGATGGCTCTTGCATGTGCGTGTGTGCGCGCGCACCAAGCACAAATGGCAGGATCCCTTACAGGCTGCTCCTAGTACGTGTGCGCACAACAGCGCAATGGCGCGACTGCGTTTTGAAAAGACAAAAAAATTATCTTTGCAGCGGCGGCGCATCACGTGAGCGGTTCAGCCAATCACGGTGAACCAGCTCGGTGATGTCATAGCCATGCCTCCGCCACGCCCACTCATTGCCTGAAACAATGTAATGTGCGAGAGCCATATATACTTGGCACTCTCCCTGGTAATCCTCCTATGCAGGTCAGTAATATAGGAGTAAAAGACAAGAAAAAAAGCGCAAAACGCAAATAGTGAAGTAAATTCAAAAAACGTGTTTAGTATAAAAAGGGGGTAAGTATTCTGCGTACATCAATATAAAAGAACATTCGCATATACGTCCCTGAAGAAGCTCCTTTGCTGGAGGGAAACGCGCGTTGGACGCGCAATGTTGTCAGTCTCCTACTTGGAGCTGTTTTTAATGTAGTGTTTGCAGTATCCTGGGTGTAACTGTGAAGACCATATGAGTTAACTATTTAATAATTCAATTCATGGTTAGTGTGCCTGCTATCCTTGCACTTTATGTGAGGCGTCTTCACATCGCATCGCTGTGTATTCAAGCCAGCACTGCTGTGTTTGTAAGTTCTATGGTACAGCTACTATACCATCACATGCCAGCATTATTATTTAGACTAATCTCTATGTAAATGTGCAGGGGAGCTATATTTAGCAGCAATAGGATATTCAATCCTGTGGCCACCTACCTGAATATATTTATATTCAACTCTACATTTGGTCTCATCGTTGCCCCAGAGGGGTATATACCCTACTCATAGCATTCCCTGTCTTCTACATCCCACCATATTTATTGGTATTGGGATATCATGAATAACCAATGACACGGTTGCTTGATAGCTATGATTTAATACATTTTTAATCCACATCACACGTTACTTTGGTAATATATGTTTTAAGGATTTATTAAAAGTTAATTTTTACACCTGGGTGGTGTGCATTTAAGTGAATTCTTTTAGGGGGCACATCCAATTTGTGTTTCCCCTTCCCTTTTTTCTGACTCTCCCTGGTAATCCTCCTATGCAGGTCAGTAATATAGGAGTAAAAGACCAGAAAAAAAGCGCAAAACGCAAATAGTGAAGTAAATTCAAAAAACGTGTTTAGTATAAAAAGGGGGTAAGTATTCTGCGTACATCAATATAAAAGAACATTCGCATATACGTGTAACATTACACGATTTTACCACACAGCTGGCATCAGGGTGGGCAGTAGAAGGAGGTCCCTCTGGTGAGTAGTCCTCTACAGTTTCCAGATGTCATCTGGGTCTCTCACGGTGACTGCAGCTTGTAGCAAGCATCCAGGTCGCCTGGGGATTACATGTAGAGGGCACTCCGTTGTCGTCTGGATCTTGCACACGGCGTTGATATAAAGAGTCCTCGGTCGAGTTAAACACACTATGTGTGTAATGCAGGAAAGTCTCTATAATCATACGCCAATGCGTCGTTAGCAGGTGGAACACAGGGAAGTGTTCGCGTCTCAAGCCAAGATGGCCGGCGGCTAGAGATGACGATTCACCTCTCAAAGTGTCTGTGCATCCATGTGACGTCACACTGAGGGCGTGACTACCACAGTATACACCTGAGCGGTGTCGCGTGAGAATAAAATGCACAGAATATTACAGGTCTGATAACTACCATGTGGGGTTGTTACATGACTGTTAAGGAAGTATAAAAGGTACCAATAAAACCAAAAAACAATTATTCTACGCATTTCGTAGCTATGAGGTGCTACTTTTTCAGGGATAAATTCATTGTCATTACACAGGGGCACTATATACACGCACATCCTCCCACATTGGTCAGCTAATTAAGACCTGGAGCCAATTAGATGTGCCGCAATAGTCACTGGGGCATGATAGCGAATTAAACAGATAAACACATAATATAAACAATACAACTTTAATATAATACATTCATAATCTGTAAAAACAAAAGAAAGACAAGAAAAAACAAGTACTTAGAGAATACATCATAATATCAAATTACATCAATAGATTTATGCTTGTGCAATGGAGCTAAGACATTAAGAGATAGAGATTGCACAATACAACAGATAGCAAATGGCTTAATAAAAAGCCCAGACATCTAGGTCTTCATTTAACCCTTTGGGGGCCATACAGTCTAATTTGTGAATCCAATAGGATTCTTGGGCGGATAAAGCCTTAAGTCTATCCCCTCCCCTCCTATTGTATGATACATGTTTAATGCCCTTAAAAGTTAGAAAAGAAGGGTCTTTTTGGTTCTGTAATAGGAAGTGCTGCGATACACTATGGTTTTCAAACCCATTCTTAATATTTCGGATGTGTTCTTGTATACGAATTTTTAGATTGCGTTTGGTCCTACCAACATAATAGAGCCCACAGGTACATTCAAGAAGATAGAAAATAAACACAGAATTGTACGTAATGAAGTCCTCATTAGTGAAGACCTCCTTAGATAGTTGAGAAACAAATGTTTTACGATTCGGATGCATGAACTTACAGATAGAACATTTTCCACAAATAAAGTTACCCATTGGTTTTGTACCAAACCATCTGTTATTATTTAATGAACAAATTTGTTGACCGATGTCACTTGGAGCTAGGGTATTCTTTAGGTTACTAGCTTTTCTATATATGAATCTTGGTTTGTTAACTAGGTTGTTACTCAAAATTGGGTCATTACATAGAATGGCCAAATGTTTAGAGACAATCCGTTCTATGCTTTTATGCACTGAATTATAAATTAGTGACAAAGGCCACGTCCACCTTTTTCGTGTCTTTCTTACATATTTTCTTATTTCTGAATTAAAAGTTCGCTTCTATCCATAAGTTGAACTCCTTCTAATTCCCTCCTTAAATGTTCAGGGTTATAACCCCTTTCTACAAAGCGACTGAAAAGCTTATCAGCTTGTCTGACAAAGGTCTCATTACAACTGCAGTTTCTCTTCAACCTCATGAATTGGCCACCTGGAATATTTCTTATCCATGAATTTTTATGGTTACTCGTGGCCATCAATAAGTTGTTAGTGTCTACTTCTTTGAAAAATGTCTCAGTTAACACTTCACCTTCAGGTGTAGAAAATAATCTAAGATCCAAGTAGTCAATAGCTATAGTATCAGTAAGATGTGTGAAAATTAAATTGTGTTCATTGTTTTTGATAAAGGACATAAATTGGTTGACTGATTCAAGGTCCCCATCCCACACACAGATGATGTCCTATGTAGCGTCGCCACATGATGATGTTACTGATAAACGGGTTATTAGCCCAAATGTATTTATTCTCCCAGTCTCCTACATACAGGTTTGCGAAACTAGGGGCAAAACGAGTACCCAAAGCTGTTCCGCAAACCTGTATGTAGAAGTCTGCGAGAAACATAAAGTAGTTATGTTTTAGTATAAATTCAATTGATTTGAGAATAAATTCCCTATTAAGGGAATGTAATGTTGGATCCAGTTTCATACAGGAGTTGACAGCATCTAAACCTTGTGTGGGGGATGCATGTATAATGCCTGTATATCGCAGGTCAACCATCTATAGCTACTTTTCCATTCGAAGGATTGAGAAAGGGTCAGCACTGCAGTAGAATCTTTAAGGTAAGTATGTAGTTGGACTACATAAGATTGGAGAAAAAAAAGTCGACATATTGGGACACATTGGCGGTTAAAGACTGAATCCCTGACACATTGGGTATTCCTGGGGGGTCAACAATGGATTTATGCATTTTTGGTAAATGATAGAATATGGGTATTCTGGAGAAATCTGAATAAAGAAATAAGAATTCAACATTCGTAGTAACAGATAGGGAGACAGCTTCCTCTAAGAGCACTTTTAGCAGAACTAGAAACTCCAAAGTGCGGTCCTTACTCAATTTTTTTGTAGAAAGAGGTATCCTGTAATAATCTGTGGGCCTCCTTCTCATAGTCACTGCGATTCTGCAGTACAACTCCTCCCCCTTTATCTGCTTGCCTAATGATCAATTCTTTATTATCTTTAAGCATTTTAAGCGCCAGGTTTTCTTTCATATTTAGATTTTGTCTGATTTTACCCATATTGAAGTCTTGTGCTAGAGTATTAAATTCATTATTAACTATTGTGAAAAACGTGTCTGTGATGGCCTTTAGATTGGGCTGGATAGAATTTGGACTGTGCCTTAAACGGCGTATGTCTTATGGTAGGTCCATTAACTAAATCGGAAGGGATAACTGATGTAGTCAGGGCATCTAAAACAACGGGAGCAGATTCCAACTCACATTTAAGAAAGTGTCTTTTGAGTGTTAAGTTACGCGTAAACTTATGCAGGTCCTTGAATAATTGAAAGGAATTCGGTCCACATGACCGTGAAAAGGTTACACCTCTACCAAGCACATTAATCTGGTCTCGTGTTAGAATGTTGGATGAGAGATTAAAGATTCCCTTTTTTATTGGGGAGATCCTTCTCGATAACTCTTTTCTTTTTGGGACTGGCCCCACCTCTTGTTCCTCGTCTGACAGAGATCTCTTTTTCTGTCTGACTTGAGGAAGATCTTGGGCAGTATCCTTCAATTTCACTTCCTTTTCTAATGGGGGTGCTAATCTCGTTTTGACTAATTCTAAAAAAGAAGGGGATGAACGATCTGGAGAACGGGAGTAAATCTGAGGATGAAACCTTGGGAGAATGTGAGTAAGACTCTGTCCTCGTAGTGGTGTATTCTTTTGTATTTTTAGGTGGATAGGGATTGGATCTAAAGTTAGGTTTATAATCCCTGATATAGTTTTTACCTCTATAATTGGGGTTACAAACGTGAAAACATAATATTTACTCCCGTTCTCCAGCTCGTTCATCCCCTTCTTTTTTAGAATTGGTGAAAACGAGATTAGCACCCCCATTAGAAGAGGAAGTGAAATTGAGGGATACTGCCCAAGATCTTCCTCAAGTCAGACAGAAAAAAAGATCTCTGTCAGACGAGGAACAAGAGGTGGGGCCAGTCTCAAAAAGAAAAGAGAGTTATCGAGAAGCATCTCCCCAATAAAAAAGAGAATCTTTAATCTCTCATCCAACATTCTAACACGAGACCAGATTAATGTGCTTGGTAGAGGTTTAACCTTTTCACGGTCATGTGGACCAAATTCCTTTCAATTATTCAAGGACCTGCATAAGTTTACGTGTAACTTAACACTCAAAAGACACTTTCTTAAATGTGAGATGGAATCTGCTCCCGTTGTTTTAGATGCCCAGAGTACATCAGTTATCCCTTCAGATTTAGTTAATGGACCTACCATAAGACATATGCTGTTTAAGGCACAGTCCAAATTCTATCCAGCCCAATCTAAAGGCCATTACATAGACACGTTTTGCACAATAGTTAATAATGAATTTAATACTCCTAGCACAAGACTTCAATATGGGTAAAATCAGACAAAATCTAAATATGAAAGAAAATCTAGCGCTTAAAATGCTTAGAGATAATAAAGAATTGATCATTAGGCAAGCAGATAAAGGGGGAGGAGTTGTACTGCAGAATCGCAGTGACTATGAGAAGGAGGCCCACAGATTATTACAGGATACCTCCTACAAAAAATTGAGTAAGGACCCCACTTTGGAGTTTCTAGCTCTGCTAAAAGTGCTCTTAGAGGAAGCTGTCTCCCTATCTGTTATTACGAATGTTGAATTGTTATTTCTTTATTCAGATTTCCCCAGAATACCCATATTCTATCATTTACCAAAAATGCATAAATCCATTGTTGACCCCCCAGGAAGATCCATTGGGTCAGGGATTCAGTCTTTAACCGCCAATGTGTCCCAATATGTCGACTTTTTTTTCTCCAATTTTATGTAGTCCAACCACCTTCTTACTTTAAAGATTCTACTGCAGTGCGGACCCTTTTTCAATCCTTCGAATGGAAAAGTAGCTATAGATGGTTGACCTGCGATATACAGGCATTATACATGCATCCCCCACACAAGGTTTAGATGCTGTCAACTCCTGTATGAAACTGGATCCAACATTACATTCCCTTAATAGGGAATTTATTCTCAAATCAAGTGAATTTATACTAAAACATAACTACTTTATGTTTCTCGCAGACTTCTACATACAGGTTTGCGGAACAGCTATGGGTACTCTGTTTGCCCCTAGTTTCGCAAACCTGTATGTGGGAGACTGGGAGAATAAATACATTTGGGCTAATAACCTGTTTATCAGTAACATCATCATGTGGCGACGCTACATAGGACATCATCTATGTGTGTGGGATGGGGACCTTGAATCAGTCAACCAATTTATGTCCTTTATCAACAACAATGAACACAATTTAATTTTCACACATCATATTGTTACTATAGCTATTGACTACTTGGATCTTAGATTGTTTTCTACACCTGAAGGTGAAGTGTTAACTGAGACATTTTTCATAGAAGTAGACACTAACAACTTATTGATGGCCACGACTAACCATAAAAATTCATGGATAAGAAATATTTCAGGTGGCTAATTCATGAGGTTGAAGAGAAACTGCAGTTGTTATGAGACCTTTGTCAGACAAGCTGATAAGCTTTTCAGTCGCTTTGTAGAAAGGGGTTATAACCCTGAACATTTAAGGAGGGAATTAGAAAGAGTTCAACTTATGGATAGAAGTGAACTTTAAATTCAGAGAGATAAGAAAATATGTAAGAAAGACACGAAAAAGGTGGACGTGGCCTTTGTCACTAATTTATAATTCAGTGCATAAAAGCATAGAACGGATTGTCTCTAAACATTGGGCCATTCTATGTAATGACCCAATTTTGAGTAACAACCCAGTTAACCAACTTAGGGGCTTATGCAGAGAGGAACGTTATTTAATGTGAAAACGGCAGGAAAATAGCCACAGAATTGGAGTAAGTTATGGGCGTATGCTGAAAGCTGCGTTACCTCTTTTTTCTGATAAGATTCAAAATTGCCAAGTTTTTCTGGCTACATTGAACTCGCTATAATATAGGGCAGAATGGCGAGTTGCAGTGCATCTATGCTACCTGCATACCACACTATTTTAACATGGCGAATTTACCAATGTCGCCACGTGTTTGGCAATTTTTAAAGTAAAGAAACCTGCTGTGGCGAATTTTATGAATCTCTCCATGTTCTATGCAGGACAAGCTTCTCTGGTGCGTATATTCGCCAAAAGATGGCGCTATTTCCCTTCTCTATCCTCTCTGCATAAGCCCCCAAGATTCATATATAGAAAAGCTAGTAACCTAAAGAATACCCTAGCTCCAAGTGACATCGGTCAACAAATTTGTTCATTAAATAATAACAGGTGGTTTGGTACAAAATCAATGGGTAACTTTATTTGTGGAAAATGTTCTATCTGTAAGTTCATGCATCCGAATCGTAAAACATTTGTTTCTCAACTATCTAAGGAGGTCTTCACTAATGAGGACTTCATTACGTACAATTCTGTGTTTATTTTCTATCTTCTTGAATGTACCTGTGGGCTCTATTATGTTGGTAGGACCAAACGCAATCTAAAAATTCGTATACAAGAACACATCCGAAATATTAAGAATGGGTTTGAAAAACATAGTGTATCGCGGCACTTCCTATTACAGAACCAAAAAGACTCTTCTTTTCTAACTTTTAAGGGCATTAAACGTGTATCATGCAATAGGAGGGGAGGGGATAGACTTAAGGCTTTATCCGCCCAAGAATCCTATTGGATTCACAAATTAGACTGTATGGCCCCCAAAGGGTTAAATGAAGACCTAGATGTCTGGGCTTTTTATTAAGCCATTTGCTATCTGTTGTATTGTGCAATCTCTAGCTCTCCTAATGACTTGGCTCCATTGAACAAGCATAAATCTATTGATGTAATTTGATATTATGATGTATTCTCTAACTACTTGTTTTTTCTCTTGTTTTTTTTTTCTTTTTACAGATTATGAATGTATTATATTAAAGTTGTATTGTTTATATTATGTGTTTATCTGTTTAATTCGCTATCATGCCCCAGTGACTATTGAGGCACATCTAATTGGTCAGCTAATTAAGACCTGGAGCCAATGTGGGAGGATGTGCGTGTGTATAGTGCCCCTGGGTAATGACAATGAATTTATCCCTTAAGAAGTAGCACCTCATTGCTACAAAACGCGTAGGATTATTCTTTGTTTTTTTGTTTTTATTGGTACCTTTTATATTTCCTTAACAGTCCTGTAACAACCCCACAAGGTAGTTATCAGACCAGTAATATTCTGTGCATTTTATTCTCACGCGACACCGCTCGGGTGTATACTGTGGTAGTCACGCCCTCAGTGTGACGTCACATGGATGCGCGGACACTTTGAGTGGTGAATCGTCATCTCTAGCCGCCGGCCATCTTGGCCTGAGACGCGAACACTTCCCTGTGTTCCCCCTGCTAACGACGCATTGGCGTATGATTATAGAGACTTTCCTGCATTACACACATAGTGTGTTTAACTCGACCGAGGACTCTTTATATCAACGCCGTGTGTGAGATCCAGACGACAACGGAGTGCCCTCTACATGTGATCCCCAGGCGACCTGGATGCTTGCTACAAGCTGCAGTCACCGTGAGAGACCCAGATGACATCTGGAAACTGTAGAGGACTACTCACCAGAGGGACCTCCTTCTACTGCCCACCCTGATGCCAGCTGTGTAATGTTACACGTATATGGGAATGTTCTTTTATATTGATGTACGCAGAATACTTACCCCCTTTTTTATACTAAAACACGTTTTTGAATTTACTTCACTATTTGTGTTTTGCGCTTTTTTCTTGTCTTTTATCTCTAGTTCGTGGGAGTGCCGAGCCACTCTTTAATCATAGCAGCATACGCCAATTTACCTACAGTTTTGTATGGTTTCATATATTTATATATTTTTTCACTATCTCTTCACAATAGGGTTGTGTCCAATATCGTTTGCATAGTCCAATATCGTTTGCATAGTCCAATACAATATAGGGGTTGACAATATTGTTGTTTCACTGATTTACACTGTTTTTTAACACAATTAAGTTGTTTTTTGGGTTGCGCAGTTATTCTTTTTCACTATCCAGTAATATAGGAGACTTGAATGCAGGCTATGATATTCATAAACAATTTCTTTAGCGCTGCCCTGTAAATGGTGAGCATAAATGGTTAAAGGGGCTCCTGGTCAACAGGATCCTGTAAAGCTGCAATACAGTGCACAACCCATGTTAACAGGTGTCCACATGACAGCAGCTACCAGGAGCATTGATCCCCCATTGTAATTTTCACCATAAATAATTATGGACAGGCTATTATATACAACAATGAAAAGAAAAAAAGTGCGCAGCTAATTGTTGAACAATATTAAATCTACTATTAAATATCAAGTGAATTGAAATATTAACCTCAACTTAAGAGGGTAAAAACATACAATAACCGTGTATACAGTGAGGCAGCTGCAGCTGTAAGGGGTCAGGGTGGCTCAACACTCCGACAGACACTAGAATAGACAAGAAACAAAAACAGCGCAAAAGCACATGTGAAGTATATCAAAATATTTTTGTTTGGTATAAAAGGTGAGTATTCAGCGTACATCAGGTATAAAGAACATTCGCATTGAGTGCATATAGCACAACTGGCTACCACACTGAAGAGGTATCAAGGAACGCTGGCGGTCTCAGTTGGAACAATTCATGGAAATAGCTGCAAGTCCTTATTGGCGGGAACTGCTGAAGCCTCGTTGGTCCGGTGATGTCGGTCAACAAGGGAGTACTCTCCTCCAGGAAGCCGGCAAGTGCAGACACGTTGTGAGATCGCGTCATTGTCAGATGCCGTCACAGTGCCACAGATGCTAGTCGCCGTCGGATGACGTCACAGCGCCAAAGATGATAGTCTCTTCCGCGTTAGTATTATGCGGTTCAGTCCAAAACAGGAATAGAGTCCCGATCTCACAAAAGCAACGCGAGAACGGCTAAAAATCAGTGGTACTTCCACCAAATGCAGGGGTTAAAGTCGTAGCATTAGAAACGTTTGTCCTATGCGTTTCGTAGCTAGCGCTACTTCGAAGTGGCCTTACCTATGATCTTACGACTGGGACGGATGCATGCCATGGAGCAGGGTCCACCCCCAACAAGCAACACCAGAGGGTGAGCCGGTAGTGTAAGTATACACTTTATACATAGGATGTTCTGAAGTGTGGAGGATACGTGGAGCCACAGGAGAATTTGGAAGCCCGCCCAGAGAGGGACCGCCGGATAGAGTAGAAGCTCACCAGACAGGTTAGAAGGCTCTTTCCCTGATATGTTGGAGCTCGCTACCACACATTTTCTTTATTCATAAGTGTAGGGACACCTGAGATGTTTAAGACTGCTTATTATACCAAAGGGGACTGGAACCCTGCTCATATCATGCTATTGATTGCTTCACAGCACCACTAAAAAAGTATTAGGAGCACCCAATTAGGAAGTTTCCCTTACCTACCTTATTTTTGAAGGTTGCTGCTGTCCCACATCACTATGAATTTTCAATAAAGGACTTATTTTTTGCAAGACCTGCTCTTTTCATTACTGCTGTGCGCTGGACACCCTGGCTTTGGATACCTTATTTTTTTAAGCTGTCTCATAGAGAGAGCCTGGCCAGATATCATCCAATAGGAAATCGGCATGTTAGAGATGACGTCACTGTGGGGGCTCGTTTGTTTGGGCTTACCTCATTGGCTAGGTATAATCCAGTCAGTAACACAGCCGATTGGGAGATAGTGGGTTTTTTTTCAGTCTGATTATTCTTGCTCAAGTCAGGCACGACTCGGATATAGGCACAATGTTTACCTGATTGTGAGAGGAGCACATAATTGAATACAGAGTCCTTAGGGGGTTTAAAGGTCATAATTCCATGTCTCAGACAGTAGAACTTGAACACACAGATCAAATCATAGGCGCAAAAAGAACAGTACGATATCAGTCCCGTATAAGTGTGAAAATCAGTCCTGTTATTCACGTTGATGGCTTTAAACTTTCCTCTCCTCCAAACATTGTTTTCTGTGGATATAAAAGGAACAGATAATTGTGCAGTACCTTTGTTGAGATGCCTGCTACACCCCAACAGGTGCCTACTTGCAGGAGTGGAGTGGATCACTGGCACAAAATGAATATCTTTTAATCTCCCTTGCACTTGACCGGATCCGTATTCACATCCAAAGTCTCCAACAATGCGGTATTACCCAAAAGAAAATTACATTAAAAGTACCTAGTGTAGTGCTGATTAAAACATTTATTAATACATACACATTGTGAATGTGTTTTGTTTTTTTGTTTTTTTTAAAGAGTGCTCACCACAACCAAGACGGGACTGCAAGGCTAAGGTGGGGATGTTGGTAACCACCGACCTACAGCTGGGCAGCCACGTCCGGAGTGCAGAGTGGTAGTCGTGTAGCTGGGTCAGGGTAGGAGAAGTCAGGTACTTGCCGTGGTCTATAATTGGAGAGTGCCGGGATCCAGGGGTATAGAAGGTAGAAGTCCAAATGCTCGCCGAGGTCAAGGGTCAGAGAGGCGGAGGTCCAGATACAAGCAAGAACAGGATAAGCAAGACAGCAGCAGGGAAGCAAGGTGTTTCAGGCAAACTAGTACACAAACAGATTTATGCTCAGCGAGTTTGCAGCAGGGCTGACTGAGCATTTAAAGGACAGGTAGCCACAGAAACACTGAAGCTTTGGTGCTGGGGATGTAGCGCTTCAGCACAGGAGCCTACCAAGGTAGGCCAGGCAAAGATGTTTGTAGCAAGCACAGGTTACCAGGAAACACTGATTCCAGAATTATGTTCCTCCACTTCCTGATGGAAGGGCTGAACCTTAATAGCACGGGCAGCCAATAGGGACAGAACTGCATAGCAGGCTGCATGAAGCAGACTGCAGTGTAAGTTCAGAACCAGGTGATTCCAATTGCAGAGTACAGGGAGGGCTTTGCCTGGAAGCTCTATAGCCCTGTAAGGGAGAGTTCCAGCCAAAGCCAGGACCGAACCCTTACAGTATCTACCGCTTCAGGAGAGACCTGCAGGCGAACAGGAACAGGCTCACTCTGTGATTTAGGTGACATGGAATTGTTTCTGAACTTACTGGGACAGGTAGTAGACCTGCGGCAAGGGTGTTTGTTCAAATAAACTCACCTGGATATAGGGGATAGTTGTCCAGTTGGATTGAAGGTTTCGTGGGTCGTCTCTAACACAATCCTCACGTTTTAGGATCACCGTATTACCCCCCTTATCCAACGGTTTTATGATGATACAGCTGATCCCCCGTTATAACGCGGTGCTCGGGGTCCACATAATGAGACCACGTTATAACGCGGTGCTCGGGGTCCACATACTGCTGCGGCCGAGTTTATTCGAGCATTTGCCCGTTCTCGGCCGCAGCAGTAACCTGGCGCGCGCCGGAGGGTGCCGGGCGCGCGCCGAAGCAGCGGAGGAGTGCCCTCCGATCGGGGCTTTCTTCCTCCCGCTGCCGGGTCCCCCGGAACCCCCTGCCGCCATCCCCCACATCGCGGGGGAGCCCTGGACGCGCGTGCAGGGGGTGCAGGCACCCGATGACGCGTGGCCGCGCATCGGTGACGCGCGGCACGCCGAGGGGATGCCACTAGCAAGCCGGGAAATCTCCCGGCTTGCGGAACCGGCCGCACTTCAATAAAACGTGTCGCCAGTGTAATGAGACCACGTTATAACCGGGATCGTGAAATTGCCGCCACAATCAGCAAGGACTTACCCGGCATCTGCAGATCTCTCTTCTCACTGCTGCATCCACGTGCGCGGCTTTCAATTTGACTTTTGTGCGCAGAGGAGGGTCACATGACCCTTCTCTGACCAAGGACAGCCCAAGAGGGATGTCTTGTGGAAAAGCTACAATGTAACTGGCACTACCAAGGATCTCAACCACTACAGATACCTGCGGAACATGTGCGCATGGCATGCAAAAGCACAATATTACTCTGACAATCTCCAGAATACATCAAACCCAGCTAACTTCTGGAAGGTTATCGACAATATATTCCAGCCTTCTAACCATCAACAACCAAGTAATATCACTAAGGGGGATATTACTTTGACAAACCCCACTGACATTGCAAATGTATTCAATGATTACATTGTGGAGTGTGCTACTAACTTATTAGCGAAACGCAATCCAAACCACAAATATGAATCTAATCCTGGGAGTAGCCCTATAGCCCCACCCTCTCCAAACACTGCCCACAATTTTGAATTTGGCCCTGTATCAAAAGAGGAGATTACACAAGCGATCCTCAAATTAAAACTAAGCAACCAATGTGGACCTGACCTACTACAATCTAAGTTTCTATAACTTGGTGCCCCAGCCATTGCCAAACCAATTGCTTCCATAGTTAACTCTATCCTGTCTGCAGGCCATATCCCTAAGATCTGGAAAACTGCCAGAGTTGTTCCAATCTTCAAAAGTGGGGACAAAAACACTGTCTCAAACTACAGGCCAATCTCTCTTCTCCCAATACTATCCAAAGTCATAGGAAAATGTGTCCACTCCCAATTAAGCAATTACTATACCAAAACAAATTTCCCTAGCCAATTCCAATCTGGCTTTCACCCCAAACACTCCACCGTACCTACCCTGCTAAAAGTTTGTGTGAGGATTCAGGGATCGCGGCGTCCGCGCCCTGGTGCCTCTTCACCTGCGTTAATCCCCGCTGCCGTGGCGCGCGCTCCTCGCTGGCGTCACTCACCTCCGGTGGCTCTGGTGGTTCCCCACCGTCCTCTTCGTCCTCGGGCTCATGCGGGATCTTCATGCTCTCACGAGGTCGCCATGTTTTCCGGCCGCGCGCCTGAACAGCGCGCGCCGGGTGAAGATAATTTATTCACTGCTCTTTCAGTGAAAACCCGCCTCCAGCACACTAATAGGACCTCCTGCCAAAACAAGAGTCCTCACCTGCCTGCCAATCAAAGGGACCTATCCAGGATGGCTCCACGCATTCCTCCAGGCCTGCCTCCACCTCTGATTGGTCAGCCACACTTTATAATGCCTGTCCATTCTCTCACTCATTGCTCGACATAGTTTCCACTAGGACACTACTTTGGCATTCTCTCTCTCATTCTCTCAGGTTACGACTTGGCTTGGCGGAAGTCTATCTCTGGCTCTTGACCCCTGCTTGGACAACGACCTTCCAGAATTTTCCAATCCCTGACCTTGGCTAAACGGCAACGACGACGGCACTTCTACACCGGTACCGGCAAGTATTGCTAGCTAAACATCACCTGGCCTGGCAACGCCTAAATCACCACACTCCGGACACGCTCCTTTTTCTGCGGGTGCGTGCCCATATACGTTCCTCACCTCAGTAGAAGGGACGGGTCTGGTCTGCGGGCAGCACCGGCGTTAACAGTTTGCAATGAAACCCAGTGTGGAATGGAATGGGGACAACTCACTGGTGCAATATTCCTTGATTTTGCAACGGCTTTAGATACTGTTGATCATGCTATCCTGCTTAACAAACTCCAGAGCTCTGGAATAGGGAAGCATGCTTTTAAACTGGTTTCAGTCCTACCTATCAGGTAGATCCTAACATGTGTCCATCTCTGGCTCTAACGGCAACCCCCTCGATATCACCTGTGGTGTCCTGCAAGGCTCTGTTCTGGGGCCCCTACTCTTCCCAGTTTTCATCAATGATCTTCCCACAGCTTGTAAGGAAGCTTCAATACACATGTATGCAGAAGACACAATCCTATATGCACAAAGCCATAGCCTCTCCGACCTTGAACACATACTTCAGTCTGACTTTTTGAGACTTGAAAGCTGGATTTCCCAAAACAAACTGTTTTTAAACACTAACAAGACTGTAACAATGGTATTTGGAACCAAGACCAAATTTTCAAGCTTCCAGTGACTGAGCTCCTGATCAGAACCAACGCTAACACCACCCTAACTCCTGTTACTAGTTTTAAATACCTGGGCATATGGTTTGACTCCCACTTAACATTCGGGATGCACATTGATACCCTGACATCCAAAACCTATGCCAAACTAGGTGTACTAGAAGCTTCTGCCTCCTTCATCAGGGGTAAAATTGAAATTAAATTTTACCCCTGAGGAAGGAGGCGGATCTTCCGAAACGTGTTGGGTGGTCCCTGATATCCCTGCGTTGCCATCTGCTGCCGTTACCCACTGCTAACCCTGTCGTGCGGCTGCTCCCCTAAAAGCATCTTTTGAATTTGCCGCCATTGGACTACACGCGACCGCGAGGAGCAGGCGAATCTGCAGCTCCATCTGTCCTGTGCCGGGCGCTTCTGCGCATGTACGAACTGCTAAGGACAGAAGCAGGACATTCAGTCAGCGTTCCCTGCCCCTGCGACTGCGTGGATGAATGCTTCCTCCATAGCTGACAACTCTAAAACGTGGCAGACGCTGGAGAAAGGTGTGGGAGCTGTGCCAGCTACTATGAGAGGGGATACTCTCTAAATATCCACTGTTGTATACCATCTTGGCTCCGGTAAGCGGGCAATTCGGCCAGATATCGTTTGGAACCTTTACCTTGTCATAATTGTCATGTATGTTTTTATAATATATTAAATATATCTTTTTAGTCTACTGTGTGTTTCAGCAACATTGTTAGTCTTTGTTTGTTTGTTGTTTTAGTGTTAAACAGTATTGTACTATGTTTTTCTTTTTCTTATTTTATCCTTGATCACCGTCTGCTGAGATCATCATTGAATTATCCTATCATCATCCGGTTGTATATTTATTTATTTATTTATACATATTTGTTTAGCGCCATTGATACCATTTCAGTACCACTTCTTTTTACCAGCCTCAGTATGTCTCTAACTCTATTCATATATCTCCATCTCTCCTTCCTTCCCCACTTCTCCGTTCACATGAACTCCTTTCTTACCTGCGTCCTCTCACTCCACACAGCTATATCCCCTGCACTAAAAAACACCCCTACAAATCATCCTCACACATCCTCTTTCTATCCATGCTTCTGCTCCTTGCTTCTGGGGATATCTCCCAATCCTGGTCCCTGCCTTATTCATACATGCGCTCGTCCTCGCCTGCCAATTGCAAACTCTACTCCCTCTGGTGTCAACCCCTCCAACCTCATACCCATCCCCTGCCACCCTCCCTCCTCTCTCCCTTTCTCCTGTGCCCTTTGGAATGCTCGCTCCCTTTCTAACAAGTTCCTCTCTGTACATGACTTTTTTCTCTCTCACTCTCTGCTTCTATTTGCTATAACTGAGACCTGGCTCACTCAGTATGACACTGCTCTGGAAGCTGCCCTCTCCTATGGTGGCCTTTCCTTCTCCCACACTCTGCGCACTGATGGCAGGGGTGGAGGCGTGGGGCTCCTGCTCTCCCCCCCTCTGCCGTTACCACACCCATCCTATTCCTCCACCTCTTGCTTTTCCCTCCTTTGAGGCTCACACTGTCCAGATCTTCTCTCGTCTCCCTGTCCATGTGGCTGTCATCTATCGCCCGCTTACCTCTACTCATCCCCCTTCTGCCTTTCTCACTTTGAATCCTGGCTCTCTTTCTTTCTCTCCTCAGACTCCCCTGTTCTTCTCCTTGGAGACTTCAATTGCCACATTGATGACCCCTCTCTCCCCTGGGCTTCCCACTTTCTTTCTCTAACCTCTTCTTTTGGCCTTAAACAGTGGACTGCAGCCAGCACCCACAAGGTTGTTCACTACTTAGACCTGGTTTTCACTAAAAACTTCTCTCTCTCTCCAATTTCTCCATTTCCACTTTTCCTCTCTCTGACCATCATCTCATCTCATTCTCTCTATCTTGCTTCTCCCCTTCTCCACCTCCATCTACCCCCCGGTTCTGCAGAAACCTGCGCTCTATTCACTTACCTGACTTTGAGTCCACTTTGCGCTCCTCCCTCTCCTCTCTCAGCTCTGCGACAGACCCTGACAACCTGGTCAGGAACTACAACTCTGTCTTGTCCTCCTCTCTTGATCTACATGCCCCGATTTCTCTCTGCCGCACTCGCCCTTCTAACCCTTGACCCTGGCGAAATTCCCACTCGTTCCTCTGAACGCCTCTGGAGGAAGTCTCACACTCTCGCAGACTTCCTTCACTACAAATTTATGCTATCCTGTTTCAACTTTGCCCTCTCGCAAGCTCACAAGCCTACTTTTCTTCACTAATCAACATGCACAAGTCTAACCCACGCCGACTGTTCTCTGTCTTTGATACTCTACTCAAACCACCCTCAGCTGCCTCTCCTTCCTCCATATCCGCTCAGGACTTTGCTGACTATTTTAAGGAAAAGGTGTAATCCATACAGCAGAACATCCCCTCTGTTTCTCCCTCCCATCCTACACTTCTTCCTAACTCTCCTCCTGCCTTCCTTGACTCTTTTTCCGCTGTCTCAGAGGAGGATGTGTCGCTGTTGATCGCCTCTTCTCCCTCTACCCTTGCCCTCTTGACCCCATTCCCTCCCATCTCCTAAAACCTCTTGCTCCTACTATAATCCCTACGCTCACACACATTTTTAACTCCTCCCTCTGCTCTGGAACCTTTCCATCCTCCTTCAAACATGCAACAGTCATACTATTACTCAAAAACAGCAAGCTTGACCCTACCTGTCTTTCCAACTATCGACCTGTCTCCCTCCTGCCTTTTGTCTCAAAACTCCTTGAACGTCTTGTATTCTCTCGCTTGCTCCATTTTCTCAACACCTATTCTCTCCTAGACCCTCTACAATCTGGCTTCCGCACTACTCACTCCACGGAAACAGCCCTCACTAAAATAACTGACGACTTCCATGCTGCCAAAGACAGAGGTCATTACACTCTGCTCATATTACTCGACCTCTCTGCAGCATTTGACACAGTGGACCACCCTCTTCTCCTCCACATTCTCCATACTCTTGGTATTCGGAACAAAACTATCCAGGATCTCTTCTTACCTCTCCCATCGTACTTTCAGTGTCTCTTCTGCTAACACCTCCTCCTCTATGGATCTCTCTGTGGGGGTACCCCAGGGCTCTGTCCTGGGACCTTTTATCTTTTCTCTGTACACACTCTCTCTAGGTGACCTAATAACATCTTTTAGGTTTAATTATCACCTCTATGCCGACGACACACAAATATACTTTTCAACACCTGACCTTGCACCTGCTGTACAAACCAAAGTTTCTCAATGTCTCTTTACTATATCATCCTGGATGGCCCTCCGACGCCTTAAACTCAACATGGCTAAAACGGAGCTCCTCATACTTCCTCCCAAACCTGGCCCTACTACCTCCTTCCACATTACTGTTGGAACTACAATCATTCACCCAGTAGCCCAAGCACGCTGCCTAGGGATCACACTCAACTCCTCTCACATTCGCCTTTCACATTCAAAACATTTCTAAAACTTGTTGCTTTTTCCTCCGCAATATAACAAAGATACGTCCTTTCCTCTGTTGCTCGACTGCTAAAACTCTGACTCAAGCCCTCATTCTCTCCCGTCTTGATTACTGTAACCTCCTGCTGTCCGGCCTTCCTGCCTCTCACCTGTCTCCCCTACAATCTATCCTAAATGCTGCTGCCAGAATCACTCTACTCTTTCCTAGATCTGTCTCAGCATCTCCCCTCATGAAATCCCTCTCCTGGCTTCCGATCAAATCCCGCATCTCACACTCCATTCTTCTCCTCACTTTTAAAGCTTTACACTCTTCTGCCCCTCCTTACATCTCAGCCCTAATTTCTCGTTATGCACCAACCAGACTCTTGCGTTCTTCACAAGGATGTCTTCTTTCTACCCTATTTGTATCTAAAGCCCTCTCCCGCCTTAAACCTTTTTCACTGACTGCCCCACACCTCTGGAATGCCCTGCCCCTCATTACCCGACTAGCACCCTCTCTATCCACCTTTAAGACCCACCTTAAGACACACTTGCTTAAAGAAGCATATGAATAGCACTGTGGATATTCTGAACACATGATACATAAAGCTTGGCCCCCTGCAGACGCACTTACCAGTACTCCCTCCTACTGTCTCTGTACGTTCTACCTACCAATTAGACTGTAAGCTCCTCGGGGCAGGGACTCCTCTTCCTTAATGTTACTTTTATGTCTAAAGCACTTATTCCCATGATCTGTTATTTATATTATCTGTTATTTATTTGATTACCACATGTATTACTACTGTGAAGCGCTATGTACATTAATGGCGCTATATAAATAAAGACATACAATACAATACCCCTACCACATGCAGCACTTATCATCTGAGATCAGATTCCAAAAGACTGTTCATGGTTCCAAAGCTCAACAAAGTATCCGTCCACTCTTCCTTCTCTTACCGTGCACCCCAAAACTGGAACAACCTACCGGAGACTCTCACATCCACCAGCAGTTTAAGTTCTTTCAAATCTAAGGCTCTCACATTTTAATCTGGTCTGTAACTGTTACATACGCCTATAATATATATTTTCTTTAACTGTATGCAATGTCTTGAACAGTATATAATGTATACCCTAAAAAAGTGTGTTAGGTAGCACGCCACCACACTAAATGAAAGTTAATACAATTCTGATATGGTGCACGGAAATAGAGAGGGACCCTGGCCCCCTCAATACAATACTAATAAATCTAATGGTTCCCAGCACTCATGAAAAAACAGACAAGGCGTCAGTAGAAAAATAACAATATATTCACGAATATAGCACTAAACAAGCCAACCCTATTCGGGGTTTGGAAGGAATTTTATATGGAAACAAGGGCTAAACAATACGTTGCAGGTCTAGACAGGGAGAGAGATGGGGGAAATACAAAGGGAAAAATAACTGAGGGGGGGGAAATGGAAAGAAAGGGGAAAACAAGGACAACGTATATCACACGTTTAGGTAAAGGTAATAAATTATAGGGGGGCAACGTTTCGGGGACTACTGCGCCCCTTCTTCAGGCCCGCTCCTACAGATTGGAATAGTCTGTGGTACTTCCCTTAATCATGTACCTCCACCCAAACACCTCTCAAGCAGTAAACGTATAACTAGAGTAAAAAACTTATAACAATTACACCTTAGAGTAAAGTAATCAAGTGAAACATAAATCTCAGGAGAGTGCACATATATCTAGGCACCCTTGAAGAACTGACACTAATATTCTATTAGTTTAAGAGCCTTCTCTCTCATATTGGACCATATAGTTGCACAAAGAAACACTATACAGAGATGCCTGAACTGAAGTGAATGTGGGAGGAAAGGAAAGGCAATACAAATCCTGCAAACTGCTGCTCGTCAGTACGAAGTCCTGTGCTGTCCGCGAGGTAACTCTCAATGTATTACTTCCTGGTAAAATATTTTATAAATAAATAACAGTGAATATATTTTATATAATACAGATGCAGGCATCGAACCCATGACGCTTCATATGCTGGTAGCAATTCTCTAACTGCGACTCCACGGGTTTGGTGTGATGAATCTGACTCTATAAACATACTTAACATCTATTGGATTGCATTGTGCAGCAGATTTTAAGTAGTAGAATTGCTACTAACATATGAAGGGTCATGGGTTCGATTCCTGCATGTGTATTATATAAAATGTATTCACTGTTTGGCTGTTATAGGTCAGAGAAGAGTCATGTGACCCTCCTCTGTGCTCGAAAGTCAAATTGAAAGCCGCGCACGTGGACACAGTCTGATGAAGCAGGGAGAGGAGAGAGCTGCCGATGCTGGGTAAGTCAATAAAGCATTGAATGTTATTTTTAAAATAAATCTTGGAGATGTTTATAAATCGGGAGCCACACTCAGACCGCGTTGTAGCGTATCGTGCTATAACAGGGTTGAGCTATATGTTTTATTTTTTTTGTAGCTCAAACAGAGCCATTTGTTCTTTACAGGTAAGGTTATTGCCCAGTGGACGCGAGGAAATGTTCTGTAGATTGTTTGTCACTAAATCGACAAATACTTCAATATTTCCACTGAGTTCGAATGGGTGAGTAAAAGTAGACTGGGGTCTAAAACTAGTAAATGGTGCAATTTCTGTGCTCCTTTCAGTATCTTCCAACAGTGAAATAGCATCTTGGAGGTGCAGATAGTCAGCTGTTTCTAAAGTGCTGAATGGTGAATTCTTCAACTCTAACCTTAATTTGTTGATGTATAGTTTATGCCAGTGGTTCCCAAACTGCGCCGCGGCGCCCTGGTGCGCCGTGGCTTGGCTAGAGGGGCGCCGCGATCAGGGCCGCCAGCAGTGGGAAACAAGGGCTGCTAGTTAATTAAAAAAAAAAAAAAAAAAAAAAACTCTGAACCCGGTGCCGGGTCACCCTGCTGGCAGCGTCACCATGCTAGCAGCGCCGGAAGTAAGCAAGAGGGAGGCCCGGCGCGTGCGCTGGAGGAGCAGCACCGGGAGACAGATGTCATGTCTCCCAGCAGCGCTGCAGCCCTCCCCCCTCCGCAGCTCAACGCCCCCCCCCCACGTGGCACCGGCACCCGCAGCACTGACCTCCCCCATGCAGGGACCGTGCCGTTCAGCCACTCCCCCCTGCATCACTGGCACGCCCCCCCCCCCCCCCCCCCCGCAAGCCACCGGTCTGATTTTTATATGTATATATGTGTGTGTGTGTGATTGTGTGTATGTATATATATATATGTGTGTGTGTATGTATATATATAAATATATATGTGTGTGTGTGTGTGTGTGTATATGTATATATATATATATATATATATATATATATATGTGTGTGTATGTGCATATATATAAAAATTAGGTGGGTTTTCTGTATGCATTTGGGGGGGAGGTTGTATATATTTGGGGGTGGGGATTTTTTTGTATGTATTCGGGGTGGGAAGTTTTTTGGTATATATCTTGTGGGGGGGAAGACGGAATGAGTGAGCGTGGGGTAATTGATGAAGGGAGAGGAGAGAGGGGGTGAGTGAGGAAAACAGGGAGTAAGAGTGAGAAGAAGGGGAGAGAAATACATGCGAGGCGGGAGGGTGAGACGGAAAGGAGAGAAATACATGGGATGGGGGCTCGTGAGGTGTGAAATGGGGGGGTGGCGGCGGGCAATACCGCTGACACGGGGGGGGCTGCTTAAAATGTTTGTCCCGGGCCCCGCGATTTCTGTTGGCGGCAGGGGCTACTGGCGCCCTGGGCCCTGTAGTCAGGGGGCCCGGGGCCCCTGTGCGGCCGTGCACCTCGATAAATCCCGTCACCCCGTCACCGTGGGCTGACAGGATTTAGCGCGCTCGCGATGCGCCAGGCAGCATGTTGGCACGCTGCCAGGATTTTTTTTGGGCCCGCAGCAAGCTCTTTACGAGCTTGCAAAGCGAGGCCCGCCTCTTCCTGCATGGAGCTCGAGGTGAGTACTGCTCCATGCCTTTCTTGGTTCCCCCTTGCCCCCCTGCTCCGATTTCCCCCCCCCCCCCGTTCTGATTTCCCCTGTGTGTATGTGAGTGCCTGATGGTGAGAGAGAGAGACAGAAAGTGTGTGATAGAGAGAGGCAGAGAGTGTGTGTGAGAGAGAGACCGTGTGTGTGAGAGAGAGACCGTGTGTGAGAGAGAGAGACCGTGTGTGAGAGAGAGAGACCGTGTGTGTGAGAGAGAGACTGTGTGTGTGTGAGAGAGAGAGAGACCGAGAGTGTGTGAGAGAGAGACAGAGAGTGTGTGAGAGACATACCAACTGCGCACTCCAACTGTTAGGTATGTATATACAACTTTGTTTTCACTTTGGGCACTGTGGAAAAATCCTGATCACCTTGGGGAGCCTTGAAAAAATCCTGATTGCCTTAGGGAGCCTTGAACCGAAAAAGTTTGGGAACCACTGGTTTATGCAGTAATAACTTCCTGGCAAATGAATTGGTTTCTTTTACGCACTGACAGCAATTAAAATTGGCCATAGGTGAAAATGAAAGTCCTTTCAGCAGGACCTTTATAGGTACAAAAAGGAATATTTTACCAAGACTGTTATATCTTTTTCAAGTTTTATCTGTGACTATTCCAAAAAGCATCCTAGATTTGGTTCAATCCAAAATAATGACGTCTATATGGGATCATAAACCTCCTCGGAAAAAAGGGGAGGGAGGATTAGGTTGTCCAAATATGCATAAATATTATTTAGCATCCCATTTAAGAACTCTTAGAGATTGTTATGCATGTGCTGGTATAAAACAATTAGTAGATATAGAGTATGGCATCACTAAAATTCCCTTACATAAGATTATTTGGTTACCTAAAAAACATAGACCCAAGGAATTATATAAACATCCTATAATCGGCTTTACTCTATATATAGAGACTGGGACTCAACATTCAGGAAATTCAAATGATCTTCTTTTCTATCTCTGACTCCAATATTGCAAAATCCCAGAATGTACTCCTACATTGGCCTCAGATTTGTATGACCCATGCAAGTCTGGAGTGTGCCATAAAGTGGCCAATTTTTATTACCAGAATCAGATTAAATCTTTTTCACAATGCAAATCTGATTTTGATTTGTAAGAAAATAGTAGATTTCAATACTTTAAAATCAGACATTGGATATTACAACCAAATATTAAGAAACCTGCAATACAAGAAACTACATTTTTTGAGGATATAATTACTTTTTCTACATCTACTTCAGGTCTTATATCATCGATCTACAATATACTTATTTGCATCTATAGTGACATACAACCTAAGTACTTTTCAGCTTGGGAAAGAGATGTGTGGCATACAATTTCTGATACTCAATGGTCTGAAATATGGTTTAGAGCATCTTCATCCTCCATTTGTACTCTTCATACGGAAAATTCCTATAAGGTTCTTTTAAGTTGGTATTTTGTACCTTCCAGATTCAAACAAATATATTCTATAGCCTAAGACAGATGTTGGCGTAACTGTTCCATGGAAGGTTCTTTTTTTCATATATGGTGGCCTTGCTCTAAAATACATTTGGGGGGAATGTGGGAGTGTAGAGGTATAGTTGTTATTGATATAAAAATTTTTTTTCATGAATTGCATTTATATTGTTTCATGTTATTCAAAAATGAATAAAATGAAAAGAGGAGGGACTGTAATAGAAGTTTAGGTTCTAGAAGAACAAGAGGAGATAAGCCTCGGGGAGAGTACTCACCACTGTTCTTAATGTAATAGTATAGACCAGGTCCCCCTACTTTATTATGTTATTGTCAGGGATAGTAACCTTGTAAGTTATCATCTCTAGAAAAGACTAAGGAAATCTAGCATAGTTGCTAAGGGAAACGGCATGCGACAGAGGGCCTCAGTAGCAAGGATTCCTGTATGCCGGTGGATCAGCTCTAACCGTGGATCTGCATCAACATTCCACTCAAGTGGAAGTGGCAGTTACCATTAAGGCCAAGGTATTGAGTTACGTATACAGGACCTGCTAGGATCCCCATATGGCCTAGTATTACCGAGGTAATGAGTAGATATGTCGCAAACCAATGAGGAGGGGGGCCCGAGTCTTATCACAGTGAAGAAACAGAATATGTACCTCCATTTGAGTGTTAAGAGTGGGCACTTATGGAAGAACCATATCCATGTATGTCTGATATAAACTACAGTACAACGTTGTCAATATGTGAATGAGTGCTTGAGGACACGAATAAATTAAAGTTCCTGGCTCCCATTTTTATACAACCTTGCTGCCTCATCACCCAGCTGCCTGAATTCCAGCACCCTGAGTCAAGGTAAACATGCAGAGTAACCATATACATATCACACCGGGCAGGGAGGGTTAAATTTTGGCACCCAATGTGGGACTGGGGAAGCAAGAGGATGTTTGTGTTTTGCCCATTTTGGAACTTTTAGGGTGAAGAGTTTATTTTATGTGAACTTTGTGTTGCAAAGCTTTCCCGATATAGGAAAGTTAAAATTGCATCAAGTCTGAATAGAAGAGTGGTACATTCAAAATGGCGACAGTCTGCACGAAGGGTACTAGCCTACTGCAGAGTAAAAATGGCATCCTTGAGAAAATTTTAAGTGTACACGGGACATAATTAACTGTAGATCAAAACTAAGTGCACTTACGCCTGAGTGACCCAGTACAGAAAAATCGAGGTGAGTCCAACCCCTTGCTACTAGAAAATGTTTACACAGTTAAAAGGTACAGAGTTTTCCGACAAGATGCAAGGATGCATGGTGACAACGATGTGCAGAGCCCATTGTCTAGTGGTGCAATCTGCATTACTATAGTGGTGTGTGGCTCTTCTAGCCCCACACAAAATTGGTTTTACCTTTGCTATAGAGTTGGAAATACTCTAATAAGAGAAACACCCACTACTAATGGACCTTTCATCCCCCTTTTAATGAAATTTTTGATAACACACTAGTATGATCTGTTGTATGTGTTTTGTTTAAATTGTTGTCGTGAATTTATATGCATCTTTTAGTGCTTTTTGGTTATTTGTCTGTTGCTTTAAGCGAAATGCTTTGGTTTTTGAGGACGTAATTGGAGAAACGACCGTGTACCTGCCTATCGGGAAGTAACGTAGAGAGATCACCGGAGACGCCAGAATCATGTGATGGTGGTGAGAAGTTCTCTCTTAAAGTTTTGCCACATCCTTTTGAACTAATGTAACCTATCACATGGTACAGCAACTAATGGGATTGTCTTCAATCCCATTGGCTGTAATACCATGTAATATAGCCATGTGGTTTTAAGGATGGGACGTACCTACCTTGGAGATGAGAAAAAAAAAGAAGAGACGGGCACGATACAGCATCCAATCAGATTGGGGATGCACCATCTCTCCTGCAAATGTGACATCACAGGCCATATATAAGGCCTGGATGCCTCATTTAACAGGAAGAAGATGACGAGACAATATCCTTTGGGACTTACCATGGGGTTGGATTGACATGAAAAAAGAAGATAGAACATTAAAGAAAATGTAAAAATAATGACAGAAGAAGATAGAAGAAGGTGATAGAAGATAAGAGAGAATCATTTTGTTACCTGTTCCGGATCTTCAAGGTGGATGGCGTTCGATTGACTTTGATGACGTCGCGATACGAGAGCTTGAAGAAACGCCGGTATTCGGGGGGTCAACGCTTCTAAAAGTAAGAAAAATATTGAATGTATGTAAATGTCTTGTTTTTACGTTTTTTTATTATATTTTTTTATTTTTGTGATTTTTATTGCCCATTGACTGTAAGTGTATTAAGTTGTGCCTGTTTAGGGTACCGATAAATACTGTGAAAGCCAATGCATTTTTTGGCAAATGCTTTTTTTCTATTGATTGTTGTTTTTTCTCTTTATTGTTTGGCTTAAATTGTTTATAATTTGGATGGCTTATTTTTATGTAATTTTCCGATTTGTTTAGGCTTTTTATTTAATTATTTATTTTGTTGGCTACTGGTTTTAATTGATGCGTTGTCTATTGATTTTATTAATTGATTGTTTTGCTGGCTAGTGTTTAAAATTAATTGTTTTGTTTGTGCATTTATTTAATTGATTGGTTGGCTAGTGCTTTTATTTATTGAATTGGTTGCTAGTGCTTTCATTTATTTAATTTGGGTGTTTATTTGGGTGTTTAGGTGCTTATGTATATCTTTTTTTGTGTATTTTTTTGCTTATATCCTTTTTTATAAGGGTGACCATTGACTGCTATAGTGGCTTATCATGCCCATATTATATGGGTATGACGTACCACTACACCAATCAATGTGTACAGGGTGGGTATAGTGGTCCCGGGGTGGGTGGTTAGGCCTCCCTGGTGGGTAGCGGGGGAGGGTGGTGTCGTTGTTTGCAAACTAACAAATACGAGTTTGTTTATAATGAGAAGTTTATTGCATAGTATGATCATACACATTCAAAAGTCTATAAGACTCTCTGCCAAAAGAGTGACCATGCAGGCTTTTTATACATTGTTGATTCCTTTGTTCAAATTAGGTTACCAGGCAGATTATACTAACAACTCCTTAGTTCTTAAACCAATCATTTTACAGATCATTAAAACCTGGTTAATACCAGATTAAAACAGTTCTCTATAGAAACCAGGTACACCCTTACACCAGGAATATGGGTGTAAATCTACTGTGAGCGAAACTCTCTCATTCATACCACACACACATTTTACGCACAACATGGATACTAACAGAACAAACAAAATGGAAACAGAACATCGCCTTCAATCTTTCTCCCGAGGACTCCACCCCCCCTCCCCCTCAGTCCATTTCAGTAATATATTCATTTCAACAGTATACTGATTTCAGCAGTGGGTTAACCCCTTAATTACTACTGTGTAGCGGTTATTAACCGCTAAGGTGATTAAGGGGTTAGGGGCCATTAGATTGTATTTTTTCTTGTATTCTTTCTGGCAACAGGGGACGTGGACCTAGAGTATACTGATAAGGACGCCCTTCATGATGGCAGGGGTAAGTAGAAAGTTTTATTTATGCTGGCTGACTAATGTTTGATTTTATAATGGGCAAAAGAGCTATTATCCATATCTGGATAATAGTTATGTTGTCCATTACTTTACTGTATGTGTTGGGGCGGGGGTGCATTTATTTAAATGTTAGCAAGACCACCCAAGATCCTCAGACACCCGCAAGGCCCACAGACACCCGCGGGGACCACCTGAAGACCCCCGGACACCCACAAGGACCATCCGAGGGCCCACAGACACCCGTGGGGACCACCTGAAACCCCCGGACTCCCGCAGCTGCTGCTATCAATCATGTGGCCGTAGATAAGGTGGTATTCGTTTTTTTTGTGTGTAGCGGGGGTGGGTGAAGGGGTATTTGACCATTGGAGGGTAGCGGGAGGGGTTAACACATTCATTGCCTTAGCCGGTAGCCGCTGCGGTAATTAAGTTGCCTGCAAATCCATTTTTATTGCATGGGATTAATGCCAGGGGTCTCCGGTGCTTATATTAATGGATATCAGCTCCGGAGACTCTCGGCATCAATCTGATGTAGAAAAAAAGATTTTTTTTTGCTAAGTCCAGTCTCACCGCTTCTCAGCAGGTTTTCACCACCGTCACATCAACTTTTCCTGGTGTGAAGATTGTGGGAGAATTTTGCCATTCTAGAGCCACAATAGGCCTTGATAAGCTAATCGAGGCTACTAGAATTTCTGCTCATTCAGCTTTTTTTTTTTTTTAAGGCTCAAAATGTTGGTGATTTGGTGTTTTATCGCCTACTTATTGATGGTTACAGAATCGTAGTAGGTATTTTGGCTGATAAGTGCTCGATAAGTGGCTTATGAACGCATAGCGCATAGGCCCCATAGTGTTCATAAGCATTTCATACATGATTTCTCGCTCAAAGGTGTAAAGAAGACTGTTGCCTGTGATACGTATGCATTCATCACAATTCCCCTGAATGCAAGGATGTAGTGGCTATTATTCAGTTATTTTCGGGAGAAAATTATTTATTTTATACTCTGCTTGAATTTGAAATTAAATAAATCTAAAGCATCTGGTAGTAAAAGGGTCTCTTAAAGGAGAAGGTGACAAATGGGGGATATGCCACATCAAACCAGACTTGTCAGACACCTGGTTTTTTTCTCACAGATGAAAGAGATTGTTACTATAACAGCTTGTATCGCAAACTCAACAGTCAGATCTGGTTAATGATGCACAGTATGGGTGTGGATCAGGGCGTGCTCTTGGGGGGCCTGCCGACAGGGGGGAGAGCCGGGATATTTGGCCCAGCAGTTTAGCTGACGACCACAGAAGTCGTGGCCCCCTTCCTCCTCCAGTCCCCTTAACAGCAACTTACTGGCAGTCCTGGCAGTGACTTGTGCTCATAGCACAACATCAAAGCTGGATCGTGAGCTGTGAGCTGCGAGGAGGGAGGGTTGGTAGGATTGCAGAGAGCAGGCAGCAGAGGCTGGGGGTGGAACTGAGGCAGAGAGCTGCAGAGCTCAGCCCGCCCCTGTTCTCCATAACTTCAGGGGGAGTAGTAGCTATGCGCTGCTGTGGGAAGGTGTGATGTGTGTATTTGTGTGTCAATTTGCTGTGTGTTTGTGTCAGTTTGTTGTGCGTTTTTCAGTCTGTCAGTGTGTCAGTATGCTGTGTGTTTGTGTAAATTTGTCAGTTAAAGTTTGCTTTGTCGGTGTGCTATTTGTGATTCGGTGTCTGTCAGTTTGCTGTGTGTGTCTCTGTCGGTGTGCTGTGTGGGCTTTAGTCTGCGCTTATAGTAGCGTCGACATGACTTGACGGCACACAGCGCCATAACAAAAGCATGAAGTCTGTTGCGGGTGCGCAGCGACATAGCGACCAAAATCGCTAAATTCAGTGAATTTTGTGTTGGTGTGTGGCCGCCGCGTGACATCAGCGTCATGTGAAGCGGTTCAGCCAATAATGGGCAATGGAAACTCCCGAATCTACAAGGTTTTTGTTTAATTTGTATATTATTTATTATTATAATTCTGGAGGATTAAACTCTCAAATTAATCCTGGTGGTGGCATTGTAATTGGGGTGTAGTAACACAGTTTTGGGGGCAGAGTTATTGTTAACCCTTTTCTCACACACACTCACAAACAAACACATGCATACGGGTAACGTGTATGGCAGAATCACCCACAGCGCTGTGTGATAGGAAGTCATAATCACCCCAACTATTGAGCAATGAACTGCCTGCAATGAACCGTATGCAATGCAGTGGCAGAAAATATAAATCCATCCGATAGATTTTTATGTTCTATAAAGGTATTCCTGATGCCCATTATTGCATTTTCTTATGATGCCTTCTTTTCTTTCCTATTTTTATGTCTAGTTGATTCAAGTGAATAAGAGGATAATTGGATTGGAAATGTTAAATCTTTACATTGCCGACAGCATCTCCAAAGATTCAGAGATTTGGAGGTTGTGCCATGAAAACTTGTGAATACTTATGCACTTTCAGTGATTTATAAACGCAAGTAAGCATTACAAGTATTAAATGTTAAACTTACCTTAAACATTCCAATTTCTATACTAAACATATGCATCAATGTTAAGATAATGGTTTGTTGGTCTATTTTAGATGCACAGTACTAAAATACACAATAGTTGCCATGTGCTCCAAAACACAGAGCAAATATTTGCATCTACAGCTGTTGCGGCAGTTATTCTAAAAAATCACAGCGCCATTGTCGTTGGATCTGCTGTATTTCACGCAGTGTTCATTTTGCATTCCCGCGTTCATGCCGGATTCATGCCACCCAGCACCCACGGTCGGTCTGTTTAATTTAATGGTTTCGGATTTAATTGGGTGCAATTCTTTGCGTATCTGCCAGGTGGCAGAAATTCATGAATTGTAATGTGTACAGTGCTTGTGCTACTGTGTCGACTTGCAGGTGTATAAAAACCATGTCTACCACAGTGGTCCATTATGAATTGACCTTGGTACTTGATTACCCTGAAGAAGTTATCAATTTTAGGCGTTTCGTAATAAAAATCGCTATTGGATTTTTAAGACAACAGCTCGCGATTACACACTTAAGTTTCTAAACGGTATTGCAGACAACACTAAAATGCAATTTTCTGCACCCGATAGAAACCCGAGTCAATGGCGGTACGGTTGGAAAACATCACGCGCCATTACATGGGTATTCTGAGCTGTACACCGGGCGAAGTTCTAGAATAACGGCCGCTGCAGCTATACATCAATTAGTGCCAACAACATATATATGAATCTTGCTTCGTACATTTAGTGTATATCTCTGGAGCAAAGGCTAACGCCACCTAATCTTGGTAGATTTATGTGATGCAAAAAGAGGAAATCTGCACCAGTTATAGTCGAAACTTTTGATTAATCTACTAATTTTTAACTGTCACTTCCCCTGACTGCTCCTGTAGCCACTTCCCAGAATGTTCATGGTGCAAGTGGAAATAAATGGAGAAATGCCACTTGATAAATTGACACAGTCACCCAGGTTGTGCCATAATGCACCAGTTTGCAACACTTGATAAATATCCCACAATATATAGACAAAGAAATTGTTAGATGTTTAGTGGCCAAACCAACACAATCCATAATTCAAAAGGCACTTCATATTGCAAATTAATAATATTTTCAGGAAAGTGATGTTTCAAAGAGTGTTTTATACATTTTTGAACACTTATAGAAGAAAACATAATGTTACCTTCTAATAACACCGAACATGTACTTAGTGCAGTACAAAATGAGATACATATTAACTGAACAAGACTGTACATGGTCAATGCAAGGGTGAGCTAAATGGAAACAATGTGATAGGTAGTCTGCCCCAAAGGTCTTACATTCTAAGTAGTGTAGTTTAAGACAAACAGATACACCATGTGCACCTTTATATACTATTGTAACAGTATAAGTGCATGCAATTAAAGACAGACTGCCGCTGTAGGATGAGTTAATAATTGTCAATAAAAAAAAAGATGGAGAGATTGCAGTATATGAATATAGACTTGGGAGATGTTAAATGGAGGCATTTCTTATTACAGGCTTTCTTTAGAGGTTGAGTTTTTAGTTGAGTTCTGAAGATAGGGAAAGTCTTAGTGCATAGAGATTGGCAAGTCATTTCAGAATGCGGCAAAAGAGCATGATTGCAGAAGGAACAGCACTTGAAATGTGTGCAGTGAAGAGGAGGCATGCTTGTGCAGAGTGGAGTTTGCATGGATGGGTATAGCAAAAGATTAAAAATCACGATATGCTGTAGGATCAGATTCAATAAAGTCCAAAGGAAGTGCGCTTTATCACTAAAATAGCTTCACTGTATTCAACATTGGAATTAGATGGCTAAAATATAGTGAAATGTAGTAGATGACGGTAGATAAAACGTGCACTTTCTGGACACTTTCTTGTAAAAAATGCCTCGGATGCACGCCCAACGCCAACCGGCATGAATAGTTGTAAGTACAAATCTCCGATATATATCAAGAGGAGAGCAGCACTCCAGAGGACTAATGACAAATTACAACATTTAGTGAAGGCAATCTGTCTTCAATAAATGTTGTAATTTTTCATTAGTCCTGTGGAGTGCTGCTCTCTTCTCTTCATATATAGGAGATTTGTACTTGCTAAATTACAGTGAAGATAGGACAAAGTGATGAGGGAGTAAGAAAGTGCTTTGATAAATGCAAATGTATGCATATGAGAATTTCCACTTTTTTAAGAACAGCATAACCATTTGAAATGCATAATGTGTTAGCAGAATTCCAATGTCCTATGTGCATAAAAATACTATAGTAGCAGTAGGGCTTTTTTCTCCAAAACAGCTATGTCCACGATACAGATAAAAGGGCCAACCTTTTGTGGGTGTGTATTATTGCCTACTCATCAATCTTTCCTTGATGTTTTAAGGCTGGGAGAGAGAGAGAGGTGATTTTAAACCTAAATGAATCTGAGAGTATAAAATATCCCATAACTCTCCCTGCAAGCACTATAATATTGTTACCCACATAATTGCGTTCAGATGATCTTGCTGCAGGCATAGACTTCTCTTTTAATAGCCCCACTTCTAATTGTGACATTTGCAACACAGAGACCCTCACACATTTGATATCATTCCACAAGAGTACTCCTGCCCATAACATATTTATTTATTTTATTTGGGTTTGCACCAGATATGAATTATCACCCAGAATGTGACTCTTTAATGTTAGGGAATGGTGCATCTTTTCTGTCATCTTGTGGGTCTGCAGAACAGAAAAGTTTTCAGGAATGTAGAGGTTTCTTTGAAGCCTGTCTCTGTCAGGTAAAATCATTCTGCCAAATGTCATAGGTAAGCTCCATGTAAGCATGGCTCTCTTATAATGTTTTTTATTATTGTATTGCCCTAATAAAAGGCATGCAGCCATAACCAGGATCTGGTAACTCTTAACAGAAAATGTGTTCTTTTGAAAAAGAACATTAACCCATTGGTTGCAATATGGCTCATACAATTGAACGCTTGCATGGCTGTATCGTGATATTAGATTATAATACAGTACTATATAATAATACAGCACAACGTGTTTATATATATGTATGTATGTATGTATGTAGAGGTATCAGTACCGTGTTAGCTGAGCTTCAATAATCAAAAATGAATAGACGATACCGTTCTGTGGCTAACAAAATGCTTTTATTTGTGAAAGCTGTCGAGATACACTCGGTTCGGGACACTTAGCGGTGGTCTAAACAGAGACAGAAGTTTTATGAGTCGTTGCTGACACAAGTGCACTCCTTTTCCATTAGTGGTAAAGGCCATGTCTATACATACTGTGCTATATGTATGCACACACAGCTGTCTCTTACACATACAATTACTCCATGTTATTCCATCTCTATATATCAATAGGGACCACATAGTATCTACACACACTTTTAGTAATGCAACACTCTCACATTTCCACACCTACCCACACCATTGATATACACTCCCACTCCAAACACACCTTTTTGTAAAGCGCTCCATACACTGTGGGCTCTTCATTCATTTATATTTACATACACACACACACACACACACACACACACACACACACACATACACTAGCCATAAATCACATCTACACACGGGAGGGACAAGCACAGATAACATTCCAAGAGACACTGTTTTTAAGTAAACCCTTTGCTTGCTTTATTCATTGTAAAATCGCCGGAAGCAGAGATCAGTGTATCTTGAAAGCTTGCACAAATAAAAGCATTTAGTTAGCCACAGAATGGTATTGTCTATTAATTTTTGATATATAAAAAAATATATACATACATTATTACCATTTTTTTTTCTTATCAGACACCCACTCACTTACAGACTACTGGAACCACCACAAAAAAAAACAGTCACTTTAAAGAACAATGGAAAAATCACAAACATTGCAAACAAAAGTTTCCCAGAAAACCATCCAGTTTCTATGAGGTGCCGGTATTTCTTCATTGAAATGTCTTGCATCACATGTACATGGGATTTAAATGCATAGGAGATATCGGCACCCCATAACGGGGCCTGTATCTCGGAAAATGGGGACATGAAATCAGCGTGGTTCTGCTCCGGAGACCCCCTGCTCACGTGCACTTGTATTAAAAATTTTATTAAAACAGCTTCATTACTTTAGCAGCTAGTAGCTAAGGCAATGAAGAGGTTCAACTGCAATAGCCTGTTTATTGGGGGCAAAGGGGGTGGATGAAGGGGGCACTAGCCCCAGGGTGGGTGATTAGGCCTGCCGGGAAGGTTTAAGGAGGAGTTAACCCCTTCAATACTATAGCGGGGGGAACCGCTATGGTAATGAAGGGGTTAACCAGTCCCGCTACCCCCCCCCCGGAAAGCCTAAACAACCACCCTTGGGGCTACCATCCCCTTCACCCAATCCCTCTACCCCCAGTAAACAAAAATAAACACAACAAACCTACTTACCCACCTCCTCTACCCCCAACAACCCCACACCCCTACACATACAGTAATGGGCAAAATTACTATTATCCAGATATGGATAATAGCTCATTTGCCCATTATTAAGCACACATTAGCCAGCCAGCAGAAATAAAGTAAATAAAACATTCTACTTACCCCTGTCACCATACTCCAAGTCCATGTCCTCCCTCCGTTGGCAGCAAGAGTGCAAGAAAAAATACAATCTATTTGACCCTAACTAAAAGAGAGATTGGTGTATATAGCGCTAAAAATATGTGAACACAATAAATAGTAATACAGTGTGATATATAGTATGTAAATATAATTAAATCGGCAAGGCTGCCAGGAATAACTAACCCAAACACAGTTAGTGAAACACAAGAAAAAACAATACAGACCGGCGCCTTAGAGTCCAAATAGTGGGATAAATAAAAGTCCAATGGATGGCTCAAGATATCCAATAGATGACAATCAAGTCCAGTGGACAGCAGGTTCCTCAGCAGCAAACAATGAATGATATGCAGGGGAGACAAAAGAACAAGATCATAGTGTACCAAAATATGGTTAGAACATGTAACACGTAGACAAACAGGCACATACAACAATAAACATGTAGGCTGACTAATATCAATTAATTTTAATGAACACAATAAAATTCAGCAACTGATGGCGAGCAGATTCAGGATCCGGTTGTGCAAAATCGGAATCCTACTTACAGCCAGTCCTCAGGATATGCACAGATATAGGGATTAAAGATGATCCGGCGGTGGGTGATACTGGATGCGTGCCTGTATATGATTCCCCGCAGGTGACTCCTCAGCAAGTGTAGGCAGACTTGCCTTCCGCTCCACGAGGCGCCCTCCGCTCGCGGCCGGAACTGCGTCACAGCCCGGATGTACGTCACAGGGGGCAGGACACCGCTCCGAATCTCCCAACCTCGCCGGGTCTCGCTGTCAATGTTGATCCAAATATGCTGCTATTCCAGGGACTGCTATAGCGATCTGCTCTTCTGTCAGTAAAAGCTGATGAATGATACTCAAAGGCCCAACGCGTTTCGTCCCTATATCTGCGCATATCCTGAGGACTGGCTGTAAGTAGGATTCCGATTTTGCACAACCGGATCCTGAATCTGCTCGCCATCAGTTGCTGAATTTTATTGTGTTCATTAAAATTAATTGATATTAGTCAGCCTACATGTTTATTGTTGTATGTGCCTGTTTGTCTACGTGTTACATGTTCTAACCATATTTTGGTACACTATGATCTTGTTCTTTTGTCTCCCCTGCATATCATTCATTGTTTGCTGCTGAGGAACCTGCTGTCCACTGGACTTGATTGTCATCTATTGGATATCTTGAGCCATCCATTGGACTTTTATTTATCCCACTATTTGGACTCTAAGGCGCCGGTCTGTATTGTTTTTTCTATTTGACCCTAACCCCTTAATCACCTTAGCAATTAATAACCGCTATAGTAATTAAGGGGTTAACCCACCTTCACCCGCTACCCACCCACAACCGCTACCTACCCAGGAGGCCTAACCACCCACCCGGGTACAAGTACCCTCCCATTCTACCAATTCATTAGCACAGTGCTACCTTATACCCATATAATATGGGCATAAGCCACTATAGCAGTCAATGGCCAACCTATTAAAACAATCAAGCACAACAATAAAAAATAAACAAGCACCTAAACACCACAAGAATAAATGAACTAAAAAGCCTCAACTACACATAAATAAAATTATTCTAACACCAAAACCGCAAAAGAATAAGAATTGTTATACCAAAATAATAGAATACAATTAAAGAAAACCTAACCAACAAAATAAATCAAGAAATAAAACCGCTAGCCAATCCTAAAATGTACTATAAACAAGCCATCTAAATACCAAACAATTAAGTGAAAACAATAAACAAAAGTTGAAAAAATAACAATCAATTGTAAACAAGCATTTGCCAAAAAAAATGCATTGCCTGTCACTGTATTTATCTGTACCAAAGGGCACAGATTAATACATTAGCAGTCAATGGACTTTCAAAAACAATATATATATATATATATATATATAATGTTTTATATATGTGTATATGTAGAGAGAGAGAGAGAGAGAGAGAGAGAGAGAGAGAGAGAGATTTCAGTAGCGCCACTCATGAAACAAGGTGATTTAGAATAATACAAATATTGTGTAAAATAAAAAATTATAATAAAATTAACAATCTAACAATCTAAAAACTATAAATATAAAAAAAGGTGTTCCCCTTTGAAAAAGTCACTGTCGTGACGAAACGCATCAGAGCACGCTACCACGACACTACGTCATCACGCAGTGTGCGCTTTACGGCCGGAGAGCGCATGGAGCTGATCTGAGGCTGAAAACTCCAAATCGCATTCAAGCAAAGAGACACTGTTTCCAATCGTCCAAAAACTGCTGGAGGTGAACCGGATGGGCTATCGAACAACTGATGTGTTCTAGGACGGTGCTGCCTCGTTCTCTCTCTCTCTCTCTCTCTCTCTCTCTCTCTCTCTCTCTCTCTCTCTCTCTATCTCTCTCTCTCTATATATATATATATATATATATATATATATATCTGAAAAAAGACATTTACATACATTCAATATTTATCTTCACCCTCCAAATCCTGGCGTTTCAGGAAGCTCTCGACCCACGGAATTATCCACTGCAATCCAACTCCATCCATCCTGTGTACATATCAGATGGTACATGAACCAATGGGATTGTTTTCAATCACGTTTACTGTAATACCATATGATATGAGCCATGGGGTTTTAAGGATGTGACGTACCTCCCTTGGAAATGACGTCACATCCTTAAAAAAGAAAAAAAAAAAGATGGTCACATAACGCTGAGTCCCCACTGGCGCTGAGCGGGCGGCACTTGGTGTAGTAACTTGTGTGTGTGTATATATATGTATGTATATATATATATATATATGTGTGTGTGTGTGTATATCTATCTATCATTACCATTCTCACGTCCGGTAAAGGAAGACTGCACTCAGATCAGTATAGGCAAAAAAAGTCTGTATTGGGCATCAATACAAAATGAACAGGCCGCCCAATCCGACGTTTCGGTTCCGAGTGGATCTTTTCTCAAGAAGGTTCATTTTGTATTGTTGCCTAATACAGACTTTTTTGCCTATACTGATCTGAGTGCAGTCTTCCTTTACCGGACGTGAGAATGGTAATGTTGTTCTATTATTATTAGAGACTGGCACCTGTTGACGTTTTTTAGTACATTGAGTTCAAGCTGAAATTTGTTTCAAATATATATGTGTGTGTGTGTGTGTTCCGGCTCACGCGATGCGCGAACAGGCACACACGCTCGGTGCTTTTGTAAATACATTTTTTATACTTTCCTGCTTGCTCAGATAGCCCGCAATTGCGTCCCCCCCCCCGCGCGCGCGTCCGCAAGTTGCAGGATACCCGGCGCTCATGCTCTATGCATGAGCGTGCTCAGCGCCAGCAGGGACTCCGCCTTATACAGCGTACAATCGTATTTGAGCTGTACCATCTGACCCTAAAATGTGACGTCACAGGCCCTATCTAAGCCTGTTCTGTCTCATTTTAGCTGAATATGTAGACAAGTCAACATCCGTTTTGGATTTACCATGGGGTTTGGATTGAAAGAAAAGAACATAGAAGAAAAGAATGACAGAAGAAAATAGAAGGAGAAAGAAGATGGAAGAAAGAAGATCTTCGTACCTGATGATGATCTTCAAGGAGGATGGAGTAGGATTGCAGTTCATGACGTCGCGGGTCGAGAGCTTCCTGAAACGCTGGGATTCGGAGGGTGAAGTCTTCTAAAGGTAAGATAAATATTGGATGGATGTAAATGTTTTGTTTTTTTTCAGGTCTTTTATTGTATTTATTTCTTTTAAAGTTTTTTTTATTGCCCATTGACTGCTAATGTATTCATCTGTGGGGTACAGAGAAATACAGTAACAGGCAATGCATTTTTTGGCAAATGCTTGTTTACAATTGATTTTTATTTTTTCTATTTCTGTTTATTATTTTCACTAAATTGTTTGGTATTTGGATGGCTTGTTTTTAGTACATTTTAGGATTGGTTAGGGGTTTTATGTATTTAATTGTTTTGGTGGTTAGCTGTATGATTTCTTTAATTGATGTGTTGGCGAGTGGTTTTATGTCTTTAATTGATTTGTTGGATAGGTGTTTGTTTAATTGTATTCTTATGTTTTGGAATAACATAATTTTAATTATTTTGCTGTTTTAATGCTAGATTAATGTTATTAATGTGTACTTTCGGCTTTTTAGTTTTTTTTATTGTTGGGGTGTTTAGGTGCTTGTGTATTTCTTTTATTATTGTGTATTTTTGGCCTTAATGAATTTTATTAGGTTGACCCATTGACTGCTATAGTGGCTTATTATGCCCATATTATAGTGGCATGATGTACCACTGTGCTAATCAGTGGATAGAGGGTGGGTATAGTGGGGCCAGGCTGGGTGATTATGCCTCCAGGGTGGGTAGCAGAGCACAGGAGTTAACCCCTTAATTACTATAGCGGTTATTAACGCTAAGGTGATTTAAGGGGTGTGGGGCCATTAGATTGTATTTTTTATTGTAGGATTGCTGCCAATGGAGGACATGGACCTAGTGTATGCTTATGAGGATGCCCTTCGTGATGGCAGGGGTAAGTAGAACATTTTATTTACTTTATTTATGTTTGATGGCTTACGTTTGCTTTAGAATTGGCAAATGAGCTATTATACATATCTGGATAATAGTAATTTTGCCCATCACTGTACGTATTGGTATTGGTGGTGGTGGGGGGGGGGGGGTTGTTAGGCGTAGAGGAAGTGGGTAGTAGGTTTGTTGTGTTTATTTTTCTTTATTGGGGGTAGAGGGATTGGTTGAAATGGGTAGAAGCCACAAGGATGGATATTTAGGCCTAACGGTGGTAGCGGGAAGGGTTAACCCCTTCATTACCTTATGGGCTTGTTTTGTGGCTGGCTACATGTGATTGAACCTTTTACAGCACAAAGCATTGTTTATATTATGATTTATGATGGAATCAGAAAGATCTTGGAGCCGAGTTAACATAGTAAGCAACAGATAATAATTACCTGCTCCATACAGATAACAGATTGAAAGAAATCTTTCCAGAACCACTCCTACTGGCCTACAGACAATCAAACCTCAGACAACTTATCATAAGGAGCTCCTTATCAAAGCCCATGAATCATGGCACATTCCCCTATCAACACAAAAGATGTGACCTGGGCACATATTCTACCCACAGACAGGATACCTATACCACACACGTGTAGGACATTCTATATTTCTTTATTTGTGCCTCATCCAATGTTGTATACCAGATAACATGCACACAATGTCCTAATGGTGGATTTTATGTAAGTGAAACAGTACAATCAGTAACAAAAATAATGATCATGCATTGCCACACCATTAATGATTTAAAAAACAAACAAACGCAGATGCACTGGGGGAACACTTTTGCAGCCCCAATCATAATATCAAGAACATGAAAGTTACAATTACTGTAGAAAGGGAGAATTTCAAAACTCAGAGAGAAAGAAAAACATGGGAATATAAATTCATGAAACTTTAAATTGAATTCAGGACTCAATTGGGGGAAAGGATTTATATGTCTCATTATGAAATATAAATATAGTGTACCTCTGTAATTAGGTATCCCAATATTCAGAAATCATATCACATATATTGAAGAAATATTGCAGGAATGAGTATTTCTCATGTTATGTTGAGTTAGGATACATGGTAGCTTTGCTAGTCTAGTAACAAATATTGATGAAATATATTAATATTTTAGTTGCAGGCATACTCTTTTTAGTAAGATAACTAATAATATTTTTTAAAGCTTTTGAAAAGTAAATTGCCATCATATCATAGTATTGCAATAAAGTTAAAAACCTCAGAAATGTAGGATCATTTCTACCTCTTGTTAATAGCATTTGGATTGTGTAGAGATTTAATGGAATTCCAAAACTGAAGTAAACAGAGCTAAGTAATAAAGCAATTTTTAGGTAGTTACAAAAATATTTGTATTTCAATTTTTCTCCAATATTGAAAACTACTGATTGCATCACAAATCATATGAATAAGGAGTAGAGAATGACAGTAAGGGCAATTTTAAACAATTGGGACAGAATAATTGGAACTGCAAATTTAAGGATGTAAATTGTGTGCTTTTTAGAGATATGCAAATCTTTCTAGATTGGCTTTTCCTCAAATTGCGCAAACTTTCCAAAACTTCACAACAGCAGGCAAAAATTTGCTAGAACTTTTGTGGTGAAACAGCCCAATTTGTTTAAATTTCAATGTTTGTGTTTTTGTTAACGTGGCAAAAAAAAACATTTCAAAAAGTTACTTGGCTTCTATTTTAATGGAAAAGAGAGTGATCCTGTCAGCAGATGCTCCCCTAGGATGGGAATATGAGAGTAGCGTGCACTCATACCGCTCAAATTTCAGTATATTAAGGCTGAGTCCATGGTCATCGCTTATCCGCTGAGGCGCGCTGACGCTTGTCAGTGAGCCCCTTCAGCCGCAATGAGAGCGGCTTTAGCAGGGGCTCGCACACGCATCCGCATGCTTGCGGAGGCATAGCAGACAATACATTTTTAGTTTGCGCGCTGATGGGAGCGGAGGGCCGGTCACGTGAGCGGTTTGCCCAATGAGGACGAACCATCTCCGTGACATCACTGGTCCGTCCCCAGACAGCGCGCGGACTAAGGCCAGGGAAAGCACTTGCTTTCCCTCAGCCTCCACACGCCTCCGCATGGCTGAAGTCTCTATGGACTCAGCCTTAGGCTAAGGCCCCGCTCCCAGAGTCAGCGCACCCGCACTGCTGACAGGCGGTGCGCTGAGATACACAGACCGCGATATGCGGTCTGTAGGGAGCCGGAGCGGGAGGTGGGCGGGTGGTGGGCGGTTTGACAGGGAGGGGGGGCGTGGCTTGAGCGGAGGGACCCGCTACTCTCCCCCCCCCCTCCCTCCACGGACTCGGGCTGGAGCTGGAAAGTAAGTTTAAACACACACACGCAGGCACTCATTCATACACACACACACACACACAGACAGAGGCAGGCACTCACGCACTCGGGCACACACATACACACACAGACAGGCACGCACGCACTCAGACACACATACAGACAGGTACACACACAGACAGAGGCAGGCACTCACGCACTCGGGCACACACATACACACACAGACAGGCACGCACGCACTCAGACACACACACACAGACAGGCACACACACAGAGAAAGGCACTCACCTGCTTTCACTCCACACTCCTCCCCGCTCCCCGAAGCCTCTCCTCCTCCCGAAGCCTCCCCTCCCCATTGGCTCACAGCCACACACGTCACGCGTCGAAGCTAGGAAACACCATTCTGTGGTGTCTCCAGCGGCTGACGCGCGACAGCGTGTAGTCAGCTGTGCAGCCAGTGGGGACCGGGATCAGCTCGCGAGGATTCCCCTGCTGGTGGGGAACTCGCTACATTGCCGCCCGCGCCAACGAGCGCAGCGGGACCGAGGCCTTAGAGTCAAATCAATCATGGGTTGGCTGAGTAGCGTATGGTGGCTGGTGAATAATATATTATCACCAAGGGTGATAACAGCTAATATGCTTTTTTCCTAGTGTACCTATCTGCTATCTATTTACTCTCTAGGTCGAGCGGACCTCCCACTCCTTTTTTGCTTCTATTTTAAGCTTGAGCGACTTGCAAAACGAATCAAACTTAATCGAACATGCAATGCCAATTAACTTTTTAACATTAGGCAAACTTTTGAATCCAAGCAAAGTTTTTTGCCAAACTAGAAAGGGTGAATTTTGCATAGGCGTGCTAAAACTTGCACATCTCTAGGGATTTTGGTGAAAGGTGCCGATGGAAAAAATGAATTATACTGTATATATGAACTGATACGTTTTAGTGATTGGTGACATTTTAAAATAAAGTATAATTTATTAAAACCGTATTTGAAATTTGTGCTGGCAATGTTGTCAACAATGTCAACTTAGACATGGCAGTAGCATTATTGGCTTCCAACTCTACTTCAGGTGTGGTGAACTCCAGTCCTCCATCACCTCCTCATCTCTGCTCTTACCTAAGAACTCATACCTAGGGAATACTGCATACCAGTTCCCCATTTTTGAACACTTGATCTAATCTCCTCATCTGTTCATATCCTTTCAGAACCCGGAGTGTCGTATGCACTCAATTTAGGTTTAATACTGTATATGTGTGTGCTTTTTTTTGGATTTTAAACCTCATTATTTTAATCAGTATAACATTAACGATTTTATTTTAATATTGTCACATCACTATTAAAGTATTGAGTGCTTTAGCTGGGTTCTTGCCTCTTTGCTGTCCTACCTACCTTATTACCCACAGCACCTTACTCTATATACATATCCAGTATTTAGCAGTAGCAGGGTTCATCTTGTATTAGCCTATTTATGTCCAAAGACAGAAATATTGGTTTATCTTTCAGCCTTAATTCTCAGTGGGTTGTTGGGTGTTGTACTTGGGGGAAAAAACGTTTAAGAGGCTGACAAGTTTACTCTTACAGTGCACATTTTTCTTTTACAAACATCTTGTATGTTAAATGATTATTAGAAAAACCCATAACACTGACAGTTTCTATTACATTCTAAAACTGTTGTTAAAAACTTTAATTTCTGTAATATGGCTGTTCAGGCAAGTATATTTTTACTTTAATTTATTCGTATTTGATATTTCTTTTTGTTGTTCATTTATATATATATATATACTGCAGTTCCCTTTAGCAAAATGCAAAGTTGTAAGAATTGTATCGTGATCTTGTTAAAAAATAACTTGGAGGATTAATATTGTGAAGAACAGCAAACAATTCCTAGTGACATTAAGGACAATAGTTGTGCAAAAGTTGCAGACAAACACCAATGTAATTGAACATAACATTCAACTTTTTGTAGATAATAGAAGGATACAATGTGACTACTGTATATACCAGCATAAATGCCTCTGACACTAGTGATATATCATTACTCAAGTAATTCAATCTAATCTGGAAAGAAAACTTCATATTAAAATCACACTGCGTTCAAATACTCCCTCCTGCTGGTGCCAAATGGTCCCTGTAACTGGTAGAGTGATAAATGACATCACAAGAAGTGACAGATGGAAAGCAATGACATGCAGAAAATTGAACATGGCAAAAAATATAAGAAAAACATGTGTTCCACTGATTTAAATGCTTTAGCTTAATTATTTTATTGATATTTTGCCCTTTCTTAATATTTCAAACATACAGTTATTACACAGTTGCATAGTTACATAGTAGTTGAGGTTGAAAAAACACATATGTCCATCGAGTTCATCCTATGTTAAATTTAGACAACAGATACTTATTCTATATATGTATTTATAGATCCAGATGAAGGCAAACAGAAAACCCCAGTAAAATATCATCCTATGATGTCTAATATTGGAAAACATACATTCCTTCCTGGCTCCTGTAATGGCAATTAGATTTCTCCCTGGATCAACATTGTATTGTATTGTATGTCTTTATTTATATAGCGCCATTAATGTACATAGCGCTTCACAGTAGTAATACATGTGGTAATCGAATAAATAACAGATAATATAAATAACAGATCATGGGAATAAGTGCTTTAGACAAACATAACATTAAGGAAGAGGAGTCCCTGCCCCGAGGAGCTTACAATCTAATTGGTAGGTAGGGAGAACGTACAGAGACAGTAGGAGGGAGTTCTGGTAAGTGCGTCTGCAGGGGGCCAAGCCTTATGTATCATGTGTTCAGAATGTTCACAGTGCTATTCGTATGCTTCTTTAAGCAAGTGTGTCTTAAGGTGGGTCTTAAAGGTGGATAGAGAGGCTGCTAGTCGGGTACTGAGGGGAAGGGCATTCCAGAGGTGTGGGGCAGTCAGTGAAAAAGGTTTAAGGCGGGAGAGGGCTTTAGATAAAAAGGGGGTAGAAAGAAGACATCCTTGAGCAGAACGCAAGAGTCGGGGTGGTGCATAGCGAGAAATTAGGGCTGAGATGTAAGGAGTGGCAGAAGAGTGTAAAGCTTTAAAAGTGAGGAGAAGAATGGAGTGTGAGATGCGAGATTTGATTGGAAGCCAGGAGAGGGATTTCAGGAGGGGAGATGCTGAGACAGATCTAGGAAAGAGTAGAGTGATTCTGGCAGCAGCATTTAGGATAGATTGTAGGGGAGACAGGTGAGAGGCAGGAAGGCCGGACAGCAGGAGGTTACAGTAATCAAGACGGGAGAGAATGAAGGCCTGAGTCAGAATTTTAGCAGTCGAGCAACTGAGGAAAGGGCGTATCTTTGTTATATTGCAGAGGAAAAAGCGACAAGTTTTAGAAATGTTTTGAATGTGAGGGGCGAATGTGATAGAGGAGTCGAGTGTGACCCCTAGGCAGCGTGCTTGGGCTACTGGGTGGATGATCGTAGTTCCAACAGTAATGTGGAAGGAGGTAGTAGGGCCAGGTTTGGGAGGAAGTATGAGGAGCTCTGTTTTAGCCATGTTGAGTTTAAGGCGACGGAGGGCCATCCAGGATGATATAGCAGAGAGACATTCAGAAACTTTGGTCTGTATAGCAGGTGTAAGGTCAGGTGTTGAAAAGTATATTTGTGTGTCGTCAGCATAGAGGTGATATTAAAACCCAAAAGATGTTATTAGGTCACCTAGAGAGAGTGTGTACAGAGAAAAGAGAAGAGGTCCCAAGACAGAGCCCTGGGGTACGCCCACAGAGAGATCAATAGAGGAGGAGGAGGTGTTAGCAGAAGAGACACTGAAAGTACGATGGGAGAGGTAGGATGAGATCCAGGATAGAGCTTTGTTCCGAATACCAAGAGTATGGAGAATGTAAAGGAGAAGAGGGTGGTCCACGGTGTCAAATGCTGCAGAGAGGTCGAGTAATTTGAGCAGAGTGTAATGACCTCTGTCTTTGGCAGCATGGAGGTCGTCAGTTATTTTAGTGAGGGCTGTTTCTGTGGAGTGAGCAGTGCGGAAGCCAGATTGTAGAGGGTCTAGGAGAGAATAGGTGTTGAGAAAATGGAGCAAGCAAGAGAATACAAGACGTTCAAGGAGTTTTGAGGCAAAAGGCAGGAGGGAGACAGGTCGATAGTTAGAAAGACAGGTAGGGTCAAGCTTGCTGTTTTTGAGTAATGGTATGACTGTTGCATGTTTGAAGGAGGATGGAAAGGTTCCAGAGCAGAGGGAGGAGTTAAAAATGTGTGTGAGCGTAGGGATTATAGTAGGAGCAAGAGGTTTTAGGAGATGTGAGGGAATGGGATCAAGAGGGCAAATGGTAGAGGGAGAAGTGGCGATCAACAGCGACACATCCTCCTCTGAGACAGTGGAAAAAGAGTCAAGGAAGGCAGGAGGAGAGTTAGGAAGAGGTGTAGGATGGGAAGAATAAACAGAGGGGATGTTCTGACGTATGGATTCCACATTTTCCTTAAAATAGTCAGCAAAGTCCTGAGCGGAGATGGAGGAAGGAGAGGCAGCTGAGGGTGGTTTGAGTAGAGTATCAAAGACAGAGAATAGTCGGCGTGGGTTAGACTTGTGCATGTTGATTAGTGCAGAAAAGTAGGCTTGTTTAGCTTGCGAGAGGGCAGAGTTGAAACAGGATAGCATAAATTTGTAGTGAAGGAAGTCTGCGAGAGTGTGAGACTTCCTCCAGAGGCGTTCAGAGGAACGAGTGGAGGAACGCAGCATGCGTGTGTGGGAATTTAGCCAGGGTCTAGGGTTAGAAGGGCGAGTGCGGCAGAGAGAAAGTGGGGCATGTAGATCAAGAGAGGAGGACAAGACAGAGTTGTAGTTCCTGACCAGGTTGTCGGGGTCTGTAGCAGAGCTGAGAGAGGAGAGGGAGGAGCGTAAAGTGGACTCAAAGTCAGGTAAGTGAATAGAGCGCAGGTTTCTGCAGAACCGGGGTGTAGATGGAGGTGGAGAATGGGAGAAGCGAGATAGAGAGAATGAGATGAGATGATGGTCAGAGAGAGGAAAATGGGAAATGAAGAAATCGGAGAGAGAGAAGTTCTTAGTGAAAACCAGGTCTAAGTAGTGGCCATCCTTGTTGGTGCTGGCTGCAGTCCACTGTTGAAGGCCAAAAGAAGAGGTTAGAGAAAGAAAGCGGGAAGCCCAAGGGATAGAGGGGTTATCAATGTGGCAATTGAAGTCCCCAAGGAGAAGAACAGGGGAGTCTGAGGAGAGGAAGAAAGAGAGCCAGGATTCAAAGTGAGAGAGAAAGGCAGAAGGGGGATGAGTAGAGGTAAGCGGGCGATAGATGACCGCCACATGAACAGGGAGAGGAGAGAAAATCTGGACAGTGTGAGCCTCAAAGGAGGGAAAAGCAAGAGATGGAGGAATAGAAAGGGTTCGGTAACGACAGAGAGAGGAGAGCAGGAGCCCCACGCCTCCACCCCTGCCATCAGTGCGCGGAGTGTGTGAGAAGGAAAGGCCACCGTAGGAGAGGGCAGCTTCCAGAGCAGAGTCAGACTGAGTGAGCCAGGTCTCAGTTATAGCAAAGAGAAGCAGGGAGTGAGAGAGAAAGAAGTCATGCACAGAGAGGAACTTGTTAGAGAGGGAGCGAGCATTCCAAAGGGCACAGGAGAAAGGGAGAGAGGAGGGAGGGTGGCAGGGGATGGGTGTGAGGTTGGAGGGGTTGACACCAGAAGGAGTAGAGTTTGCAGTTGGCAGGCGAGGACGAGCGCATGTAGGAATAAGACAGGGACCAGGATTGGGAGAGATATCCCCAGAAGCAAGAAGGAGAAGCATGGAAAGAAAGATGATGTGTGAGGATGATTTGTAGGGGTGTGTTTTAGTGCAGGGGATATAGCTGTGTGGTGTGAGAGGACGCAGGTAAGAAAGGAGTTCATGTGAACAGAGAAGTGGTGAAGGAAGGAGAGATGGAGATATATGAATGGAGTTAGAGACATACTGAGGCTGGTAAAAAGAAGTGCATAATTTGAGAAGAAGTGAAGTCACTGCAAATATAAATGGTAAAGGCAGCATCACAGCAGTAATGATGCAGTGTGGTATTGATGATATCCTCCTTTCCAGCGTAGTTCAAATGCAGGAATCAGGGCCAGTTGGGGTGTTCACTTCTTCTTCACTTCTTTTGAACTTCCTTTTAAACTTCAGTTGTTCAGTAGTCATGCCACTTATAATGGGCCACTTGGATATGGGCTGCAAGCAGACTAGCTGTTCTGACTGGGTTTATATAGGCCTAAAAATTCACCTAACAGTGTGGTTCTGTCTGCTTAATTAGCACATCTGAGGCACATTCAAACAAATGGTTTTCTACACAGGGTGTTCCCTGCCTAGGTGGCAACACTTAATTTGATTAGGGGTAGACAGAAAACAGCATTCAAATATGTTTTTTACCTGCATTGGATCACTTGCATCTACTATATATTTGTGAAAGCACTGTATGTTTGTCTGCATGGCCTGTGTCCCTAGCGGCAATCTCATTGGTCCCTTGGGCCGCCCGCCCCTGCACACCTCTCATTGACCTCACACACTCACACCACCCCCTTGGCCCGCCCCCCACACCTCTCATTGGCCTGAGGCGGAGTGACGGGCCAAAGGTCCAAAAAACACACACACACACACAGTGTCACACACACACACACACCTCACCCCCCCAAGCTCACAACCCCCCCCCCCCAAGCTCACACCCAAGCGCCGCTACAGTCAGCGGGGGAGCGGAGCGAGCGCCCGGGACATAGCGGGGGAGCGGAGCGAGCGCCCGGGACACAGCGGGGGAGCGGCCACAACACGCTGCCTCCCGCCTCACATCCACGTGGGAGCGGCCGGATGGGTGAGGCAGCATACCCACGGGCCTCGCCGCACGCTCCTCGGCACCGCCTCACCTCTCCCACCCCCCCTCACAGCAAAGCCCAGCCTACCCGGCGCCGCCTGCAATGCTCCTCGGCACCGCCTCACCTCGCGGCGGAGCCCAGCGGGGGGGCTCCCGCCAGCCTTGCAGGAGGGACCCCACACATGCCCCGTGCTGCTCACTCCCCCTCCACATGCCCCGTGCTGCTCACCCCCCTCCCCCCTCCACATGCCCCGTGCTGCTCACTCCCCCTCCCCCCTCCACATGCCCCGTGCTGCTCACTCCCCCTCCACATGCCCCGTGCTGCTCACTCCCCCTCCCCCCTCCACATGCCCAGTGCTGCTCACTCCCTCTCCACATGCCCCGTGCTGCTCACTCCCCCTCCCCCCTCCACATGCCCCGTGCTGCTCACTCCCCCTCCCCCCTCCACATGCCCCGTGCTGCTCACTCCCCCTCCACATGCCCCGTGCTGCTCACTCCCCCTCCCCCCTCCACATGCCCCGTGCTGCTCACTCCCCCTCCACATGCCCCGTGCTGCTCACTCCCCCTCCCCCTCCACATGCCCCGTGCTGCTCACTCCCCCTCCACATGCCCCGTGCTGCTCACTCCCCCTCCCCCCTCCACATGCCCCGTGATGCTCACTCCCACTCCGCATGCCCCGTGCTGCTCACCCCCCCTCCACATGCCCCGTGCTGCTCACCCCCCCTCCACATGCCCCGTGCTGCTCACCCCCCCTCCACATGCCCCATACTGCTCTCCCCCCCTCCACATGCCCCGTGCTGCTCTCCCCCCTCCACATGCCCCGTGCTACTCTCCCTGCAGCTTCCCCCCCCTCCACATGCCCTCTGTCCGGCTCCCGTCCGATCCCCGCCCCTCCGTACCAGATGACTGCAGGGTCCGTCTCCCGGCCTGCACGAGGGAGATGCTGCCGACTGCAAGGTAAGCAGCTCCCCCCCCCCCCCCACACACATTCCTTCATCTCCAGCCTGATCCCTCCGTACACACACACACACACACACACACACACACACTATATATATCTCTATACATAAGACACACACACACACACACACTATATATATCTCTATACATAAATAAATATATATATATATATATATATATATATATATACATACATACACATACACAGAGACACACGTACACGTACACACACACACACACACATGTAGACACACACACACACACACACACACACACACATGTAGGCACACACACACACACACATGTAGGCACACACACACACACACACATGTAGGCACACACACACACACACACACATGTACACACACACACACATGTAGACACACAGATGTACACACACATGTAGGCACACACACACACACGTACACAGACACACACACACACACGTAGACACACACACACACGTAGACACACACACCTATACAGACACCTATACAGACACACGTATACACACAGACACATGTATACACACAGACACATGTATACACACAGACACACGTATACACACAGACACACGTATACACACAGACACACGTATACACACACACGTATATACACACACACACACGTATACACACGTACACACACACATGTAGACACACACGTAGACACACACACGTATACACACACGTATACAGACACACGTAGACACACGTATACACACAGGCACACGTTGACACACGTAGACACGCAGACACACGTATACACGTAGACACGCAGGCACACGTAGACACGCACACACACGTAGACACGTAAACACGCAGACACACGTAGACACGCAGACACACGTACACACGCAGACACACGTACACACGCAGACACACGTACACACGCAGACACACGTACACACGCAGACACACGTAGACACACACACACACGTAGACACACACACACGTAGACACACACACACACGTAGACACAAACACACGTAGACACACACACGCACGTAGACACACACACACACGCACGTAGACACACGCACGTAGACACACACGCACGTAGACACACACGTACACGCAGACCCGTGCACACACACGTACACATATACTCACACACATGTACACGTACACACACACATGGAGTCATACACACACACATGTACACATACACACACACACATATACACACACACACACACACACGTATACATACACATCATGTATACACACACACATGTATACACACACACATGTCTACACACACACATGTATACACACACACATGTATACACACACACATGTATACACACACATGTATACACACACACAAATGTACACACACACACGTGTATACACACACACATGTATACACACACAAACATGTATACACACACATGTATACACACACATGTATACACACACAAATGTACACACACAAACGTAGACATACACACACATGTATGCACACACACACACACATACAATGTATACACACAAACATGTATATACACACACAAACATGTATACAAACATGTATACACACACACACACGTGTGTATACACACACACACACACACACTATCCCCAGCACCACCACATCAGCACACCGGTATCCCATGCCACCCCAGCACACTGGCATTCTCGGCTCCCCACCATTCCCAGCCCCCATCAACACCATCAGCACCCACACATTGGCACCTTCTCCTCCCCCATCGGCCTACCCACATCAGCAACAAACCCTCCCAAATCAGCACACCGATACAATCACCATCAGTACAGCCACAGCAGCAGTACCACCGCACACCGCCATGGGCTGCGTGGACCACTCCCACCCAAATGCCACCCCCACACCACAAACATCCCGGGCAACGCCGGGGCTCTCAGCTAGTATACTATATAATACACACAGCAAAGGCTTCAACATCCTTCTTATGTTTACTTATTTGGTATATTACTGTATCTACCTTTCCTTTTTTTGCAGATATCTATTTTATCTGCCATCACAGTCTCCATGGATAATGAATTTCACATTTTAACTGCCCTTACTGGAAAAAAAAACCTTTTCCTTTGTTGCTGGTGAAATTTTCTTTCCTCCAACCTTAAGGGATAACCCTGTGTCGTTTGTACTGCTCTTGGGATGCTTAGTTCACAAGGTAATGAATTATAGTCTAAACCTAAAATGAGGGGCCAAACACCTCCCCCCAAAAATTATTTAGTAGAACAGAATTAGATGAGCTCAGACCTACCCCTATAACTGAATTTATCAGTATCACTATACAGTATAATTCATTATCTTGTGAAATATGTGAAACAGGTTAAATTAATTAAGTGTTTAGTTCACAAGAAAATAAGAAATATTCATTTAGTATAGGTACTTGCTAAAATGGAGTTTGCCTTGACAGGGTTAACAGGCTTAATTGTTTTTTGATCTAAAGGTGCAACTACCGTATTTCCTCGATTCTAAGACACACCTTTTTTTCAAATTTTAACACGTCTAAAATCGGGAGGAATCTTAGAATCGATGTATTTGAAAAAAATGAGGGTGCAAGCGGGCACTGCTGGAGCACAGGCCAGGCAGGAAGCTGGAGCCGCCACAGTGGGAAGGGCTGCTTGGGTATGCGCATCTGGTGGAGCCGGTGTTCGAGTTGCTGGAGGAGGGTGTCACTTACAAGGGAGGCCGGGAAGGAGGTTGGGGGAGGGATGCAGCCAGCCGCCATGCGCTGTTACCTGGGTTACCAGTCGATGGGCAGCAGCAGGAACTTGTCCGCTGCCTAGTCATCGTCCAGCCTGTCCGGCACCCCTCACCAGTTGGGGGGAGGAGGTGGTGGTGGTGGGAGGAAGAAGCAGGGGAAGAACTTGCTGGATAAGCAGAACGACAAGTACAAGGTACAGAGGGAGCGCAACAACATTGCGTTGCGGAAGAGACGGGACAAGGCCAAGAGCCACAATATGGAGACGCAGCACAAGGTGCTGAAGCTGACAGCGGAAAACGAACGGTTCATACATTTATGGCCAATTACCTTTTCCTAGAAGTTTACTCTGTAAAGGTAATGAATTATATAGTCATACTGATAGATTCTGTTATAGGTGTAGGTTTTAGGTCACCTAATTCTATTTTGATAAATATGTTCTACAGCAGGGCTGCCAAACACGCAGTCTGGGGGCTGCATGTGGCCCACAATATGTTGCCATGCCCACCGGCCGATCGGCAGACAGACACTGTGCTCGAACCAGTGAGGAGAGCTGGGACATGGAGGTATTGTGGAGGAGAAGGTTTTCTGGGGCTATTGTGGGAGAGGTGGTTTTGTGGGAGAGGGAGGGGTATTGTGGGGAGGGGGATTATTTGTATTGCAATGGAAGGGGGCAGTGCTTGTGTGTATTGTGGGGGAGGGGAGTATTGGGTGTGTCTTGTGGGGGGATTATATGTGTGTGTATTGCGATGGTGGGGGAAGAGAGGATGAAATGGGGGAGAAAGGAAGAGTCAGAGTTTGTGTCAGAGAGTGTGTATGTGAGAGAGAGAGAGAGAGAGAGAGAGAGAGTGTGTGTGTGTCAGTGTCAGTGAGAGAGTGTCAGAGAGTGTGTGTGTCAGAGAGAGAGAGAGACTGAGTCTCCCTCCGAGTCTCCCTCCTCCCTCTCTCAGGGCCACTTACCTGTATTCTGTGTCCGCTTCTTTAGATGGGGAGTGGGGGGATAGGGGAGAGAGATACCAGCGACGTTTACATATCTTTACTAAGAAAAGCTCGAGTGAAAAGTGTACATGTGGGGTGCGCATGCGTGATGCAAATTTTAGCAGCCGTGTAAGAGAGCGGCTCCGCGGCATGAATGCCAAATAAATAAGAAAGAAAAAAAACCGTCACAGCACTAATTGCAGTGAAAAAGCTAACCAACAACAAACGGAACAAGCAACAACCATCTACATGCCCCCAAAAAGCAAAACGCATCACGCGATAACCGAAACTGCGGACTTCTTTTTTTTTTTTTGTCCCCCAATCTTTTTCATTGTATTTTTTTTAAACATTCTCATCTTTACTTTACAAAGGGAACATCACACTATAGATGGTACACATTGTACAAAATATTTTCTAGCAGCATTAAGATCCACAGTTAGGGTATTTAATTAGTATTTGGATTGTGTAGTTAGAGATCCATTGGTTGTTTCTATGTTATTCCCTTTGTTTCTTAACAGTGAGCTTCTGTTCCATATTCTCAGCGGTGGACTTCTTTAAGAAGCGGGGAGAGCAGGGAGAAGGAGAAAATGGCAGTGCTCTGCAAGACCAGGAAATGGAGCAGGCCCAGGCAACAACAGAGGTATAACCCACGAGATCTGCAGAAATACAGGAAATGTACCTGAACATTAAAACACTCATCCAGACAGCTGAAAGAAGTACTGAGGAAGTTAACAGGGAAGTAAGGCACTAGGAGAACGTGCAGACTCCCTAGAGACTAAAGAAGATTCCATAGTAGAGGTACAGATTGCCATGCAATGAGAACTGCAAGCGGCAAAAGACCTCATTGGGTAGTTAAAACAAAAAGAAGACGACCTAGACAATAGATCCAGAAAGAACAATGTGAGGTATTCCAGAGGGGGTGGAGGATTTGGACTCATATCTACATAGAATGTTCCTCTTCCTAAGAACAAATACAGAACAAGAAATTTTGCATCTGGACAGAGCACACAGAGTACTATGTCCAAGACCAAGAGCAGGGGAGAACCCAAGGGATGGGATCCTAAAGCACCATTATTTTAAAGTAAAGGAAGATCTGCTGTGAGCGATGAGAAGGATGAAAACACTAGCTTTTGAAGAGATTACCCTAATGATTTTCCCAGATCTCTCACCAACAACGCTGGCGCGCAGAAGGGAAATAAAGCCAGTTAGAGAAATTGAGACGGAAAAATATAAAATACAAATGGGGCTTCCCCTTCAGCCAGATCGTACAGCATAATGGACAGCAGCACCAGGCCAGAACACTGGCAGAGTGAGAGAGTGAAGGAAGACCTAATTTCCTCGCCTATGCTTCAGAACTGAGAGGAGCCTTTCCTCTGCCAAGAAAAACTGAAGCCTTGTGACTGGATACACAATCTGCACCATTTGCAGCAGACTTCCCCGGAGAAGCTTTCACGCCCTGCCACTGTTATCTTCGATTTTTGATGAACTTTTCAGGCCTGGTAGACGAACGAAATGAAACGTAACGCAAGCCAGGTTTCAAATCCTTTGTCTCAATTTTAACTCATAGAGTAATGACTTTTATACAAAAAAAAGAAGATATTGGTTAGAGGCGTAACATAGGCGTGACATAGGCGTATCCTAGGTGTGTCTTGGGCGTAGCTTTGATTAGAGGCGTGATTTAGGGGCAGGACATATTAGTGGCGTGATTCTTGGGACGTGTCTTTCCAATACAAGCAATGTCTGAATACATAGCTTATTCATTGTCTGTTATCAAAAGAGACCTTGAATCTTTAGCAACTATATTACACTATTTTGCTTCTTGGTTAGAACCATTCTATTATATTCTAACTAAAACATCAGGAAATTGACAACACAAAAGTATCGTAGTAATATCCTGACCAGGAAGAAAGGAAATGCAATTAAGCAGAAACTGAGTGCATTTAGGAATTATATTTCAGCAAAAGGCTGACTACAGAATCTTAACTAGTTATGACCATACAAAATGGAAGCTTAACATGAGTGCAGATTCTGGCCTGACATATTGGTCCTAACAGAGAGGTTCCTGGAGAAGTTGGGCCTGCAGACGCGAAGGGCATCCCGCTTAGAGAACAACGAACCCCAACCATACAGAAGTCCTGGAACAAGGTGGCGAAGCATTGAAACGGCGCATGACATCCATATTTCACCAGAGGTGATAATAATAGCCCCCAGGAAAGAGACATTCAAAATAAAAACTTTACCTTTAGGCGGGGTTGAGCTAAGGCAGATCTCTCTGACTCGGGTGCCCGGAAAATGAGAATACTACAAATATGGACAGTAAGACCTGAGAGTTCGTCGGGAGAGACACCCACTCAACGAGTGGTATAGAAAGAGTTGGTAATTAGTTCAACACAGTTTACAGATTATCTAGAGATACTTGTTTACTTTAAAAAAAAAAATTGATGTATGAAGTATAAGATGTAACGGTTTAGGAAGTTAGAAAGCCAAAGGCATAAGCTAGCTACAGTACATAGTCTAATTCGCCACAGAAGAATAGTGAAGACAGGAAAGTTAAAATGGCAGAGTTCAAAATTCCTAGGGCAACGGCTGCCTTACAGCCAGTAGCTCAAGCATATTCCCTCCCACAGCAGGAAGCCACACCCTCTCTTGTTTTTTCTTAATTCCATGTGGGCCGGTTAAAGAGATCTGGCAGATAATAGAGTCCGGGTCTCCCCCTTATTCTGCTGTCCACCTTTTTTGGTCCCCTTCCATCCTCATTCCCTTCCTTTTACTCGGTTACAGGGAACAAGGTAGATGTGATGCTCTAAAATTGTGACCAGTCCTGTAAATTGAGTATCCAAATGTATAAGTCCACAATGGGTTAATCCAAAACACGATGGATTCTATCTTCCTTTTACTCGGTTAGCCTAACAGCACAGGTGGTTCGAAAAAGGCAGTGCAAAACAATAGAGTGCATGCAACATGGCGATATGGAAATAAAGACAGCACAAAAGTAAGTTAACTCTTTATTATCACACTAATGTAATATACATAAACCACATACAGATACATGTCATATAAAATTATTTCACACAATGTGAAGGGTCTAAATAGTCCCAAAAAACGTAAAGTGGCTTTCATGGAATACAGAAGGATGGGGGACATCCACCTCTTGCAAGAGACCCATTTCAGTAAAAACTCCACACCCATCTACATGGACAGGAGGTTTCCACAAATGTATTACTCATCGTCCATGGAGAAAAAGAGGGGAGTCGCTATACTGGTCAGTGGAAACCTCCTCTTCATATTGCAGATATTGGCATTTTTTTTAGAAAAGTATCATTTTTCTTGTAGCTGAACTGTAATATAATGAATAAACAAACACATTGAACAAAAAAAGGCGGTAATACTAAACTATTAAACCCTGTTGTGCTTCCTTTGGTCAACCACTCCTTTTTATTATTATTATTATTTATTATTATGGTAAGTATTTCCTATTAACTTTTGTGCCATAAGAATAGTGTAATGTTGCCTACTTCCTATTGGTGAGGAACAAATTAACTTCTAAACATTATAGTTGGTTAACCATTTTTCAATTAGGCGGTATTGGAAACGGAAGGTCTTAAGCAAATTTAGTGCTGTTTACAGTATGTGTTTTTTTTGTATACACATTTACACATCTTAAGCCCTACAGTGATTCTGGTGTTTAGCCCTATGCTGCCAACATCACATATCACTGAGTTCATTTCTTAGTTTGCATGCATGAGAAGAGGTGGGTTTGGTAGCTCTGAGCCCAATTTGTCAGAAGGGCGTCTTGATCTATGGGTCATTCCCCTCCTTCGGTAGGCCTTCGGTCCACTTGGAGCGATTTGATTGGTGTTTCTTGTTGGCTGGTAGAAGCAATCGCTTCCCATAGTGTTAGGAGCAAAGGGCTGAGGTTCTTATTTGGTTTTTTTTTTTTGCAGGTTTCTGTTAAAGAAGGGTTTTATAAGCCAGATTACCTCGGTGGGACTTGGCATCCCTCAGGTTTTTGTGGTACCGGACTTTCACCAACCCTCCCATTTTTTAATTTGCCTTTTCTTTTTTCTAATTTTTATCATTATCGATAATCTTTTGCTGTTGTATAAGCTATTTTATTATGTGTATAAGATATGAGGAAAATGTAATAGAAAAAAAACAATAGGAACAAAACACGTTGTGGTTGTCGTCACAGCATGCCTGCCAGTGGTATGTTGAAATATGGTTGAAATTTTGTTGCCCCGTGGTTGGGGTCTTTAGGTGTTAGTGCAGGAGCTTGGATGTGACTTGAGGCAGTTACTATTGGTACGTAACTATGGAGGCCTTCCGCCGGTCACCTGTCTTCCCTATAATCTGTCCTAAATGCTGCTGCCAGAATCACTGTACTCTTTCCAAAATCTATCTCCTGCCTTCCTATCAAATACTGTATCACACACACTCAACTCTCCTCCTCACTTTTAAAGCTTTACACTCTTCTGCTACATCTTACATCTCAGCCCTAATTTCTCGCTATACATCCCAACTCTTGCGTTCTGCTCAAGGATGTCTTCTCTCTTCCCCTTTTGCATCCAAAGCCTTTCTCACTGACTGCCACACACCTCTGTAATGCCCTTCCCCTCAATATCCACCTTTGAGACAAACCTTAAAATACACCTGCTTAACGAAGCATATGAGTAGCTCCATGGCTGATAATTTACACCTCATACATAACCTTGGTCCCTTGCAGATGCACTTACCAGGACACCCTCCTACTGTCTATGTACGTTCTTCCTACCTACCAATTAGCTGGTAAGCTCTTCGGAGCAGGGACTCCTTTTCCTAAATGTCACTTTTATGTCTGAAGCCCTTTTTTTTTAATGCATGTTCTTGTATAGCGTAGCTAGTTTTACGTAGCGCTTTACAGAGACATATTGCAGGCACAGGTCCCTACCCCGTGGAGGTTACAATCTATGTGTTTGGTCACAAGGAGCCGACACCGGGAATTGAACCTGGTTCCCCTGCTTCAAACTCTCAGTGCCAGTCAGTGTTTTTACTCACTGAGCCACTCTCACTTCTTCCAATTATGTGTTATTTGTTATTTGTATTATTTGTTATATGTGTACATTAATGGCACTATATAAATAAAGACATACATATATACATACATACAGTTATAAAAGTCAATTAACTTTATGGTTGACCAAGCGTGTTTTTTTTTTAACATATGTTACTTAAGGTTTGTATTTAATTGGTTATATACCTAATAAATGTGTTGGACTTTTCCACCATAAAGTATTTATTTGTCTTTATTAAGATTTATTAATATTATGGGGTGTTATGGCTGGTTCGGCATGGTTTTTCATGTTAAATAGAAAATTGCGACTAAAGCCTATGATTCACACCACTGTTAGATGCTACTTCCATGTCTAATTGTTGTTACCCATTATTATTATGAGTACTGTAACTGTTATCAGATACAGTGTGTTCTAAAATTAGAAAATGTATTTTAAAAAAAACCTCTTAGCTTTAAAAAAAAACCCCAGAAAAACATGTCGGAGGAGAAAACTTGAATATGGAGTCTTTTTGATCATGACTTGTTTTCTTCAGTCTGAATAAAAAAAAAAATCTATAGTGTGTTTGGTGGAGTGTGTGTATATTCTTACAACCCGTGTTTTGTTCTGCTGGAGTTACTTGCATTTACTTTGTACTTCACTTTATTATAATGTGTTTTGAGTATAAATAAACTGTGGCATTCTAAACCTAATAGCAATTAAACTGGAACTGTTTGTGTTTCATCACTGTGAACTTGGCATATGTTTCCATGACAACTTCCATTCTGGTTAAGGCAACTAGAGGTGATCAACAGTTTGTATTTTTTTTTTCTGTTGCAAGAATGGAATTTGTGTTGACAGTTTTGGCCCTTAACAGCACTTTTGTAGTGTGTGAAAGTATTTGTTTACTAGATCATATGCTGTTAACTGTCAAACTGATAGAATGGCTGCTTTTGATAAAAGGCTGCATTATATTTCCGACTGGGAAGCTCGTACAGTTTAATTATCCACATTAATGCAAAAGTGTCCATTTTCTTTGGTAAACTATAAATTACAACTGTTAGGTCTAAAGAATTTTTACTTTATGTAACCAAGCCACAAAGTGTACCATAATTTTTTAAGTAGCAGGGAAAGATAAAACACTTTAAGTAAATTGTATTGTTATCTGGTACATTATTAGACATGTTGATGGCTATAGTTTCCATGGTTTATACTGTAGTTAACCCTTTGTGTGACTTTCAGGCTCTGGAATCATGTGATTGCTATTGTATCAATCACATTATCCCAATCCACCCTGACATCGGAAGCAGAACAGGTAGTCCTCTTCTTGCTTTTTAATTGCAATCTCTACTAGAAACAGGAAAAATACCCATGAAGTTTGGGAAATGTCATAAGGCCACCAGAATACCAATTAATATAACATTGCCCCAACGTCTTGGGACACTCAAAGGGTTTAAAAAAAAAGTGTGTTAAGACCTCTCTACAGAAACCCTGATTTTGGCTCGGGTCTGTTCCAACAGGACTTTAAAATCTAGTATTCGAAGAATATCATTAGTGCTAGAGATCTTTTATATTTTTACAAAGTACAATCTTTTAATGATCTAGCTAGGGGAAAAGGTATACCAATTTGTGAAATGTATTGTTATTTATAGTTAAGGAATGTTGTTCTCTCCCTGAAAACAGATACTTCCCCTAATTTTTTTTTAACTGTATCAATGCTACCCAAACCAGAAGGGTATAATCTCCATATTTTACAAATCTTATATATCTCCAGTTTGAGCAATACATTTAAGTTTATAACACAATGGATCTTGAGGATTTCTAAGACCTGGAGGAGTGGAATGACATTGTTGAAGCTATTTATGAGTGCTCAATTTGTAAAGTGTTAAAAGACAATCCATATGTAGCCCTCTTTCCCCAGTGTCTAAGGTGACTACATGCAATGCTTTACCTGATGGCTCACAGGAGGCCTGATCCTCCGCTGTAGGGAGCCTGGGGTGCACCTGATTTGTTTCAGTGACAGCGCCTCCACCTGTGAGGGATCCTGGCAGTGCCGGATAACCCCTTCACAGGACCCAATGCAATAAATACTCACATCTCGTTAATCACTGGTTAATCTCATGAGACTCCCGGTCTCTTCCGCATACGTCACTTCCGGTTATGGATCCGATCAATTAGGTAAGATGTGTATTTACGTTGTGTGTTTTATCATGGGGGTAATACTCTTTGACAAAGGTCTTAGCCCGAAATGCGTCAGAGTGGGTGGTTGCTATGTTGTTGGTGTCTCACCTAGTCGCTCAATAAACCAGTTTTTACTATTGGTGTGCCGGTTCCTGCATTTTGTCCCTGCGCAGTGCTCCACTTTCCTCCCTAGAGGTTTTTTTTCTGCAGTATATATATATGTATGTATGTATGTATGTATGTATGCAGGTAAGTAAGTAAGTATATATGTATATGTAGCCAGGTCCCCTCTGTCCCTCGATAGACCCGCCGGCATTTCTGGAGGGTGGGGGCCATGCAGGGAGCGCTTCGGCATCCCGGAGATTCCCGCTCCCGTGCATGGCGCCACCATCTTGAATGAGTTTGTGCATGCGCAGTGGCAGCCCGCAAAACCCTAGCCTACCAGGGAAGGCTCTTGGACGGAACTACGAGTCCCATGAGCCTTAGGGGACCCCACGTGACGCCAGGGAGCCAATAGGGCTTAGAATCTCCCTGCTGAGGAGATTTTGATACATTTCGCGCGCTGAAGGAGCCCACGTTAGTCAGGACCAGGAAGAGCTAGGGGAAGGAGGTGAGTGCAGGGGTCTGTGACCCACTACATTAGGCCAGCAGCCCCCTAGGCCCCAGTTAGGTCCTGAGCCCCTCACAGCTTGTGGTGCTACAGTGACAGGCCCTAGGTTAGGGACCCTGTCACATTAGTACCAGTGTTAGATAGGGACACAGCGGATGCTGCGCTCCCCGAGAAGAGGCTTGGGCTCAAGCCAACACCCAAAGAGACAAAGACTATCTCCAGGGTGGGATCGCCCCTGGCGGACCCTCGTGCAAGGAAGCACCGGATTACAGACAGGATCACCAAGCGACAGATCCTTTTTGAAGTTGCTTGCAGGCACGAGTGCAGGAGCACTCGGCAGGTACCTGTATAAGTGCACCAACAAATCATATATATTCTCACATAGTGGCAGCGCTAACCACGGGACAAAGGGGTTAACTGTGGACACGGTGTGAGGATACACGGTGGTGGGTGCAAGGTACACTCCAAGTGGAGTGAATGACATTTGGTACTACGGTACATAGTGTGGAGTTACCCCCTAGGGGGAGTATTATTACAAGTACACAGTAGTCATTACTGAAAAGTGTGATAAGCAGGTAAAGTGTGTGATTATTCCTGTATATATATATATATATATATATATATATAACTGGTTATTTACATCTCCGTGTATGTACTTATTGTATATGTGGTCCTGTGTAGGCAACCTTCTACATTCCTAGAACCCTACACAGGTGGAGGCGCTGCAAACCAGATCGAGCTGAAAGACACCCCAGATTCCCAACAAGCGGAGGCTCAGACCTCTTGTGAACCTACAGGTATATGCACCACACCTGGTAACACATAGGTTTCCACCCACACACACTATATCTGCTTGGGGTAGAAGGAATACCCGTTATTTATATATATATATATATATATATATATACTGCGTGTGTATTTATTGCATATATATATATGACGATGACGTCATCGCGTTTGGGTCTGTGTACACAGTGGTCTGGACGTCCCTGCGCTTCAGTTGGCTGCACTTTTGAGGGCTGGCAACCATCTTATGCAGGTGCAGAGGACGTGAAGGCATTGAAAGCCCCTCTATTTTGCCGCCAACTCGTGACAGGAGCTTGCGGTGGCTGCAGGCTGTGTTTATCTACTCTGCCAACCTGGGACTCCCCTTACCCTCGCAGATGACCACATTAGAGATTTCTCTCCCAAGAATGGTTCTGTTTGAAATCCTGTAAGTGCATTTCTTATGGGTTGCTGAATTTTTAAATAAATGTACCCTTATTTTTAAATAGTTACGTACTATGGAGCTTGCGCTTTTGTTTGTTTTTTGTCCATAGATCCAAAGTGGTTGGCTATACCACTCTCTTCAAAGCTGTAAAGACGCTCCCTGGATCTTTAGCTGGGACTGTCATCTTTCTGGATTTATTCTTTTTTCTGAGTGGAACATTTATTTTGGACATTTTCCATATCACTATCACGTTATGGTTTGTAGATTTAATTAGTTTGAAATTGTGGTAAAGTATTATTTTTTTCTAATATGTTATTATAATTTTATTATTTATTGCTATTAGTGTCACTATATATCCTCCTAAGCGCTACATAATTTTTGTGTTGTTTTTGATATATATATATATATATATATATCAGTTTACTGAACATGTACCTTGTAACCACAGTACTATTACAAGTCTCGCACGGCCGTACCCACACCATACCACCGTGTCCACACCCTAGTGAGGTTTCCCCCAAAGTATTGAGGTGCCCTGGGCACCTAACCACCCGGTGTCCACAGGATCCATAACCCACAGACCGTGTGTTAACCGTTGGTGCACTTGATAAATGTAATACCTGGCGGGTTCCCCAGCACTCGGGTACCACCGGCTGTAGAAGGGATCAGTCAGATCCCACGTAGTCGTCATCTGCGACAGCGTCCATCTCTGCATGGGGTGGACTCCCGCTGGAGTGTCCCACCATGAAGGTAGTCACTGTATCTCGCGGCGGTGGTCTGGTCCCAGAGCACCGGCTGCTAATACTGTGTGGCATCTTGCTGTGTCCCTGACACTATACAACTACAGGGTTAATGTCCTATCTGATGGGCCTTTCCCTGTAGCACCCACAAGCTTATTGGAGACTCGGGGCTTAAGGGGGGAAAACTAGGCCTAGTCCAGGGAAGCACAGCTCCCTGGACACTACCTGCTATGTTCTCCCCCTCACGACTGAGCACGTGGTCCCAGCGCGCCAAATATATCTCTTTGGTAGCAGGGGATATCCGCAGCCCTATAGGCTGTTGTGCACCATCTGACTAGCAGCCCCTGGGGCTGCTGGGGATTGTAGTTCCTTTGCAAAGCTAAACTGTAATGGCCGCCGCTCCCTCTGTTTCTACTGCGCATGCGCGTGCCTCCGTAATGACCGCCGCACTTTGGGGCATCTCTGCGAATGCGCGACTCTTCATAGCGCATGTGCCAACCCCAACAGGGCTGCCCCCGCTAGCCGGGTGCGCCGCGGAGCCTCCAGAGCACTGAAGCGCTCCCTACACTGCCCACACTCCTCTCTGCAGCCTCCCTGACAACTGCAGCCTATTGGAGGTAAGAGGGACCAACGGGGAACCCAAGCTATACATATAAGCTACTAACACCTATCAAACTTTCTAAAATGTTTGTTTGACTATCTCCTCTCATTCCAAGAGGTTGAAGCCAAAGAGGTAACTATCCACATGTGGTGGAGCTGTTGCAAAATGTCTGCACTGTGGACCAATAAACAAAATGTAATTAACAATATTCTGAATACTACCACGCCATTGGTTCCTTGATCTGCATAGAGTAAGCCCCCTGAAGGAGTATGAAAATAAATTGATCACTCAAATATGTGTGTGTATATATATATATAATATATATATTATGCTTGTGGTGCACTCTGGGTGGGGGTATTTATGTGGGTCACTCACATTTGGTGTTTGCACGGCCCTGAGGAAGGTCTCCCTGTGGGACGAAACGTTGGCTTTCGTGTAACTGTTTAATTTCAATACAATTGCTTTTTGGATTACTCCCTGCTGTATGCTGTCTCCTTTACTGGTTCGTAGACTGGTAACTATTATATATATATATATATATATATATAGTGGTTGACAAATCACCAAAAAATCTACTCACCACACAAAAAAATCTACTCGCCACCTAGTACCAAACGTGTGCTGCTTGGGCTAATATTTACTCGCCCGGGGGTTAAATCCTCTCGGCCGGGGTGAGCAAATGTATAGGTTTGTCGAACACTGTATATATATATATATATATATATATATATATATATCACAACAAAAAAAGAAATATATTAGCGCCAACCTATCACTATATAAAATCTCTATAGAGTAAAAATATAAATAAAAGTGAAATGGAAAATGTTATTACAAATAAAAGTAAAAAACCTATGCTAAGCACAGTGGATGTAGTAAAAAAAATTAAAATAATGAACCAATAAAATACATAATAAAATATCAAAAAAGAAAATGTCCAGATAAATATATGTAAAATATATACAAATCCCAAAATGTTCCAATTGCTATCCAAAAGAGTCTCTGCAGCCCGAATGAAGGGAACACCACTTCCTTAGGATATCTACAAAAACACAGAAAAAACAGGCGCACTCATAGCGTAAAATTGTATAACAATAAATTTATGGAGGAAGGGATAAAAATGCACACTCACAAACAAAGCTGAAAAAAATGCGTTTTTGAGTACAACTCAGCCCGTTCAGACGCAGGAACCCAAGGAGGAGGACTTCGGTGTGATGTCCGCGGTGTGTCTTGCCACAATAGCCCCTCTAGGTCCTGGCAGGGACCGAAAGCCACGAGGGACGCCGCCTTCCCCTCTCTCCGGTGCTACACAGAGCATACACTGAATAGAGTCTCGCGTGAACTCGATGATGTCAGCGAGGTTTCAGCCTGGGAGAGTTCACAGTGTAAACAGGAACTCAAATGTCTGAATGGCTGGTAGCAAAATGCTAGCAAAGCAGCAGGAGTGCAATAATGTAGATGAGTGCAAATAAAATATATAAACTGGACAGTAGGCTCCACAGCAATCTCTACGCATTTCGTCTCAAGCGAGACTTCATCAGGAGGAGGATGAAGTCTCGCTTGAGACGAAACGCGTAGAGATTGCTGTGGAGCCTACTGTCCAGTTTATATATTTTATTTGCACTCCTCTACATTATTGCACTCCTGCTGCTTTGCTAGCATTTTGCTACCAGCTATTCAGACATTTGAGTTCCTGTTTACACTGAACTCTCCCAGGCTGAAACCTCGCTGACATCATCGAGTTCATGCGAGACTCTATTCAGTGTATGCTCTGTGTAGCACCGGAGAGAGGGGAAGGCGGCGTCCCTCGTGGCTTTCGGTCCCTGCCAGGACCTAGAGGGGCTATTGTGGCAAGACACACCACGGACATCACACCGAAGTCCTCCTCCTTGGTTCCTGCGTCTGAACGGGCTGAGTTGTACTCAAAAACGCATTTTTTTCAGCTTTGTTTGTGATTGTGCATTTTTATCCCTTACTCCATAAATTTATTGTTATACAATTTTACGCTATGAGTGCGCCTGTTTTTTCTGTGTTTTTATATATATATATATTTGCATATATATATATATATATATATATATATCCACAAGGATACTAATTGCAGCTTCCTAGAACAGACAATCTGTTCCCTCTTTGCCTCAAATCAAAGCTAAAATATGGAACATTATGCAAATTGAAAAAATGACAGCGTTATTTAATGACTCTTGCTCAAAATTTCATAAGACTTGGGATCCTTAGAGGAGATGCATAAATGTAATAAACTTCAGTTAGGATCATATCTTAATTTAGATCCCTTATTTTAAGATAAATCTTCACAGTCCATCTTTTTGCATGTGCCCATCTTATATACCCTTATATGTCCTTCTTGAAACTGTTGATCATGTTATCTTGCTAAACAAACTCCAGTGCTCTGGAATAGGGAAGCATGCTTTAAAATGGTTTCATTCCTACCTATCATGTAGGTCCCAACAAGTGTCTATCTCAGACACTAACTCCAACCCCTTGGATATCACCTGCGGTGTCCCGCAAGTCTCTTCTCAGTGTTCATCAATAATCTTCCTACAGCTTGTAAGGGAGCCTCAATACACATGTATGCAGATGACACAATCTTATATGCACACTACCCTAGCCTCTCCGACCTTGAACACATACTGTACTTCAATCTGACTTTGAGACTTGGAAATTGTATTTCCCAAAACAAACAGTTTTTAAACACTGACAAGACTGTAACAATGTTTTTTTGGGATCAAGGCTACATTTTTAAAGCTTTCAATGAATTAGCTCCAGATAAGAAACAACACTAATACTATCCTAGCCCCTGTTACTAGTTTTAAATACTTGGGGCATATGGTTTGACTCCCATTTAATATTTGGGTTGCACATTGATACCCTAACATCCAAAACCAATGCCAAACCAGGTGTACTTTATAGGAACAAATCCTCGCTAAGTCGGCTTGTCAGAAAGCGTATCGCAAAGCAGATGCTAATGCCAATTTTAGACAATGGGGACGGCACCCCAAACCCCAAACCCACCTTAGGAAACTTGATACCCTCTACAATTCCACGAGTTTTGTCCTCCAATGCAACTACAACACACATCACTGCGAAATGCTCAAAGAACTAGATTGGTCATCACTTGAGTATAGTCGCAAAGTTAATCTTTCCTGTTTTGCCTTCAAATAATAATTTTTGGGCAATCTACCTGTCTATCTGAACAAGCTCCTCACCCCTACCACATGCAGCACTTATCATGTGAGATCTGACTCCAAAAGACTGTTCATGGTCCCAAGGTTCAACAAAGCATGCAGTCATGCCTCCTTGTCTTACCGTGCAGTTCACAACTGGAAAAATCTTCCGGATACATTCACAGCCACCACCAGTCTAAGTTCTTTCAAAACTAAAGCTGTCTCACATTTTAATCTGGTCTGTATCTGTTACATACAGATACAGCGGCCATTATCCAAACATTTAACGGAGCCGTTTTCGTGAACTCTGGTGTATTCCACGCGAGATTCACGCGTTATTCTACTTTGAACACTGCCGTGAATGCCACCAATCATACCAGTCACACCTGTATTTACCGCTGTTGATTTCTTTGAATTACCTGGATTCTGATTTATTTGGGTGGTGCAATTCTTCATGTATCCGCCAGGTGGCAGAAATGAATGAATTGTAATGTGCTACTGTGTCAATTTGCAGGTGTTTAAAAACCAGATTAAAACAAGTCTACAGTACCACAGTGGTCCATTGTGAATCAACCTTGGTCCTTGAAGATGCTGAAGACGTTATCAAATTTAGGCGTTTCATAATAAAAACCTCTAAAAATCAATGCTGTATGCTTTTTTCTACATTATTATCCTTGCCCAATTGCTGACTGAACCGGACACTATGTGTACACTGTACACGTATAAAAAAAACGGACTGTAGTTATGCATTTTTAATATGTTCTGCAATTAATGCTGCAACTGATAAGATGGTGACTTTATCAGAAATATATGAATATTTCATTTCAAACTATGTTTTTTTTTTTTTTTTACAAATTTTCACCTGACGTTCATGGGTGGAAGCATTTGGTAAGACAAACCTTAACTAACGATCATTGTTTTTTTTCGCATTGCCCCTACTCCCAGAGATATAGGAGGGTATTGGTGTGAAAAATACTTCCCATGTAGAAAAGACCCTGTTAATGGTGCACAACAGACCTATCTAGTTATATTATATATAGGTCTGGTGATGCAGAAATGGATAGCTGTTAAAATTGTAAAACTTTATTGATGTATCAAATAATAGAAATAAACATAAAAGGTAGATCTGTAAACCATTTATTGTTATAGATCCAATGACGTAATTGTGAGCCAGTGCTGACAGTGTTTAGTCTTACTGGTACTGCACTATTCTACTCTGATAGGCAATACTGTTCTGCTATATCCTCCTCTGTATCTATTGGTGTGTGATCCCCAATTTTTACAGTATGTTTGATCATGGCAACTTCAAAAGGAGAAAGGTCGGGTTTAATCCATATAAGATTCGTCTATCCCAATCCAGCAATGTGCCAGCGCCGGCAACAGCGCCAGCACCGGCACAAGCACTGCCTTACGTAACTGTACTGTACAAAAATGTACCTGTACTGTCCTACTGTAACTACTGTTATGGCACAGCACTCTCCATACAGTACTATTGCAATATACTGAACTACTTGACTATACTGTACTATAAATTATTCGTGGGGTTATTGCTACTGTATACTGTCCTTTTAGTACTATATGCAATGTACAGTACTGTACTTTGTTACAGCAAGACATTTACCTTACATGTCCATATTTTCATCGCAATTGGCATCTCATCTGCCTGATGCTGGTCTCAGATGCTGAGATATTATGAGTGTTCTCTAGAACAGTCTTGACTCTTGCTGCACATTGCTCATCATTTGCCTCGCTGATTTCGTCCACCAGACGCTTTGTTGTCCTACAGTGTAAAGGAAAAAATAACAATTTGTTAGAGTAGTCCCAAAATTAAGTCATCACAAATACATGACATACTGTACAGTACTGTATACAGTATTCTACAATAATTGCAAGGAAAAAAGTAAACAGATCAATGCATTTTGATAGTCAAGACATTTTTAGAGTAATACAGTACACTACAGTACATTCTTTTATAAGCACCTAGAGCTCAAAAATACATTTTATATTTTCTTCTACAAATAAGCTAATACAATTAATACAGTAATTACTTACAGTAATGAAAACAAAAATACTTACTCTGTTGTGACTGTGGGACTCCGCTTTACACCTTTTGCATTACCATGGGCATGATAACTGAAAGTGCTTTTTGCTAAAATGAGGCCCGAATTATGTAACCAGCGTTGGATCTGTAAAATTCTGTGTCCTTTCTTGTACATGTTCTGTATTCTCATGCTGAGATCCTTTGAAACAAATTTCCTCGGCATCACTGCTTTAGAAAATAAATCAAGCACAGAGGAATGTATATTCGATGTGTATTCGAATGTGCATTGAATCATGCATTATGCATACATAATGGTGTATTTATACAATGAGATGGACCTTGCTCAATAGGTTAGGCACTGTACGCCCACTTTTAACACCTGAAGCTCGTGTCCATGCCTGACAAAAAATTAAAATGGGAGCTCAGTGCATAAAAGGGGACACAAATTGCATAGCCTCCCACATGCTGATCTCTATCTGAATTTGCTCTTGACCAGATACTGCATTGTACATTCTTCCATCTGCTTCCATGGATCTACCCCGATTCTACAGACGCAGGAACATGTTTTCTTCTGCCGTGCCGACCACGAGAAAGCGAAAGGCTGAAGCTGTTTCCAAGCGAAAGCCAATGGAGAATAAAGAAAATGTTCCGAAGACTCCAAAGGCAAAGAACCCTGGTCCTTTATTAGGTGAAGAAGAAAAGGGCCAAAATCAAATTCACAAAACCTGTTTGGACGGGCTCCATACAGGTAAGTGCCCCGATGCTCATCCGGAAAACCCCAGCTTACCTGCTACAGCACCCATCAATGCCGATGCTCATCCGGAAAACCCCAGCTTACCTGCTCCAGCACCCATCAATGCCGATGCTCATCTGGAAAACCCCAGCTCACCTGCTCCAGCACCCATCAACGCCGATGCTAGATTGGATAACCCAGCTCACCTGCTCCAGCACCCAGCACTCCTTGCCCCAGATCCAGCTCGTTCGCCCGCATGCTGAATGCTTTCAGTGGTGTCAACATCACTGACAACTCTACAGAGCCATACAGGGACCGAATGGAGGCCAAGATGGAGCATCTTTTGGCAGCCATGGAGAATATGGGTGTTCGTATGGATGTGTTACGCTGTGCTCACCACGGACAAGGAGGGACCCAGAAACTGAAGTGAGATGGGTAACAAACTGCATCCACAGCTACGGGGACACGCCTGGAAAGTGGAAAATAGGCGTCTGGGAGTGTAAGATAAAGTAAGATACTCGCCAGACGAGAAGGGAGGTTCCAGAAGATAGGTGGTACCGAGAGCCTGGGGTCCAGAGCCGGGAGGTAGGTCGGAATCCACAAACCGAGGTAAAGGGGTTGGGGAGTCCAGGAGGTCAGGATACAAACCAAGGGTAGAAGACCAGAGTGAGTCCACAGCCAGGCCGGATCGGTACGCAAGGGATCACTAAGGAGACAAAGAGACAGGAACTGAGGCAGGCACGACCGTGGTTAACACAGGTCATACAAAGCTATGCTCAGCCAAAGAATGAATGGCTGAGCAAGGTATAAGTAGGAGGAAGGACCAATAGGGAGAGAGGGAGTAACGAGGGAGCGGCCCCAGGAAAGATAGGGATTGGTAGGGAGAAACTTACCACAGCTGTGCTAGATGTGCAGCTTGTGAGTGGTGCATGCGCATCAGGCGTGTGCGCTGCGTGGGAGAGGCGCGCGCGACCTCAGCTGGGGGCGGGAACTCCTCCTGAGGGAGGACATAAAGGTCCTTGGCCGTGCGCGCGCATGCGCAAGATCAGTAGCCGCCGCGGGAAGTGGAGGAACAGGAAGATCTCGCCCGCGGCGGTGAGGAGGCAGAGCTGGAGTGGGGGTAAGCAAAGTCGCGGGAGGAACCCCTTTAGAGAGAGGTGTTCCCCCGGACCTTACAGTACCGCCCCTTGAGGAGCGGCCTCAGGACGACTCCAATATGGCTTTTGGGGAAATTTGGAGTGAAAGAGTCTCAACAGTCTGGGGGCATGTATTTGATGGTAGGGTACCCAAGATCTTTCCTCTGGACCAAAGCCCTTCCAGTGAACCAGGTATTGTACCGAACCCCTCGTCCTCCTGGAATCCAGAATAGACTGAACTTCGAACTCTTCCTGCCCCTGAACTATGACTGATTTAGTGTCAGTCGGTGTCCTATGGAACCGTGGACTCTGGGACACAGGTTTCAGCAGTGACACGTGGAACACAGAGGGTATCCTCATGGATGGAGGAAGTTCCAGACGATATGCCACAGGATTGATCCGTTCTATTACTGAGAAGGGACCCAAGAACCTGGGAGCCAGCTTGTGGCTTGGAGTCTTCAGTGTAATGTTCTTGGAGGAGAGCCAGACCTTATCCCCTGGTTTGAAGACTGGTGACGGTGACGATCTGCCTGTGTCTTTTGTCTATGTTTGCGTTTCTCAAAGCCTCTTGGATCCTTTTCCAGGATTCCTGAATATCCCTGATTCGGTCATCGGTCGCTGGAACCCCGGAAGGAACTGAGGTGATGGGCAGCTGACCAGGGTGAAAACCATAATGAATGAAAAAAGGGGATTTCAACGTGGAGCTGTTCTTTAAAGAGTTATGGGAGAACTCTGCCCACAGAAGTACATCTACCCAATTGTCTTGGCTGTCTGCAATGAAGCATCAGAGGTATTGCTCTAGAGTCTGGTTCGTTCTCTCGGTTTGCCCATTAGTTTGGGGATGATACCCGGACGAAAAATGGAGGGTGATATCCATCCTGTGTACCTCGATCAGATACGATGGAAAGAGGAACTCCATGAATGCGGAATATTTCTTTCACAAAGATGTCTGCCAGGGTAGGGGAATTGGGTAGGCCTTTGAGAGGAATGAAATGGGCCTGTTTGGAAAAACGATCCACGATAACCAAAATGGTGTTCATCCCTTTAGAGGTTGGAAGTTCCACCACAAAGTCCATGGACAGATGACTCCATGGGCGTTCTGGTATAGGGAGGGGTTGTAGAAGGCCATATGTTTTTTTACGAGCAGTCTTAACCTGGCCGCAAATTGGACAAGTTTTTACGTATTCTGAAATGTCCTGCAACATGGTTGTCCACCAAAAGGTACGACCAATGAGGTCGGAAGTCCTGCTAATGCCTGGATGACCGGCTGACCTAGAAGAATGACCCCACTCAAGAATCTTCTTAAGGAAGCGTGGAGCTGCATACAGACGGCCGAACGGCACCTTAAGGCCCCTCGGTAGATTAGACTGTGCAGCCATGACCTGATCCAGGATATCAAGAGTTGGCCGAAACAATATATTTGGAGGGTAAGATTGTTTCGGAGATTACCTCGGAATTGTCCTCAAACAAGAATTGACGTGAAAGTGCGTCTGCCTTTTGATTCTTTGAGCCAGGAATGTAAGATATGAGATAATCTCGGGGAAAAAAGAGACCATCGAGCCTGACGGGCCCCAAGGCGACGTGCACTCTCAATGTAAAGTAAGTTTTTATGATCAGTAAAGATCTAAATGGGGGTCTCTGTTCCCTCCAGGAGATGTCTCCATTCCTGAAGGGCGAGTTTAATAGCCAGGAGCTCTCTGTTTCCGACGTCATAGTTCCGTTCTGCCGAAGAATTTTTTTTTGAAAAGAACCCACAGGGATGAAGTTTGGCCTGTGGGGACTGTCTCTGAGAGAGAATGGCGCCAGCACCGACGTCGGATGTGTCTACCTCTAGGGTAAAGGGAAGCCCGGGATCGGGGTGATGCAAAATAGGAGCAGAAGCAAAAGATTTTTTGAGGGAGTCGAAAGCTTGGAGAGCTACAGGAGACCAGACTGCTGTGTTAGCTCCCTTTTTGGTGAGGGCAGTAATGGGGGCCATGGTAGAAGAAAAATTCTTGATGAATTTACGATAGTAATTCGCAAATCCCAAGAATCGCTGTATGCCTTTCAGGGAAGTGGGTTGTGGCCATTCTAAGACAGCCTTGAGTTTGACTGGGTCCATAGAGAAGCCAGTGCTAGAAATGATATATCCAAGAAAGGGAATGGAAGAAAGATGAAAAGAACATTTCTCTAGCTTAGCATAGAGATTTGGTATGTTGAATGTGGTCAGAGAGGGATTTGGAAAAAATAAGGATATCGTCAAGGTATACGATAACGAAGCTGTCGAGGAGATCACGGAAGATCTCGTTGACAAACTCCTGGAAGACTGCCGGGGCATTGCACAGGCCAAAAGGCATGACTAGATATTCATAATGCCCATCCTGGGTGTTAAAGGCGGTCTTCCATTCGTCTCCCTGACGGATGCGGACATGGTTATAGGCTCCGCGGAGATCAAGTTTGGAAAAAATTGTTGCCCCCTGTAAATTGTTGCCCCCTGTAAACGATCGAAAAGTTCGGAAATAAGTGGCAGAGGGTAACGGTTCTTGATCGTAATTTTGTTAAGACCTCTGTAGTCCATACAGGGGTGCAAGGAACCATCCTTTTTCTTAACAAAAAAAATCCAGCTCCAGCTGGAGATGAAGAATTGCGACTGAAACCCTTCCTCAAATTATCCTGGATATACTCGGTCATGGCCTTGGTCTCGGGTATGGATAGGGGGTAAGAACGGCTCTTGGGCAAGGTAGCACCGGGAAGGAGCTCAATAGGACAGTCAAAGTCTCTATGGGGGGGGGGGGGGGGGGGTAACACCTCAGAACGTACCTTATCAAAAACGTCCGCCAGGTCCCAGTAGACCTTTGGAAGGGAAGTTTTATACTCTGTGGGTAATTCCACTCTGGCTAATATCCGTTTGGGGGGAAGACAGGTCTTAAGGCACTGGAGGCTCCATCGTATGGGCTCCTTACCAACCCAATCTAATTGTGGGTTATGAAGTTGCATCCAGGGGAGTCCCAGAATTACATCTACCGATGGAGTGTGGATCACGTCCAAGATAATCTTCTCTTGGTGACCGTCCTCCGTGGAGAGGGATAGAGAACAAGTCTCCAGGGAAATAAAGGCTGGTTGGAGTGGACGCCCGTCTATGGCCTCCAGATCAACTGGAACAGCCTTAGATCGAAAGGGAATCCCATTCCTATAGGCAAAACTCTGATCAATAAAGTTCCCCTGAGACCCAGAATCTATAAATGCAGAAGCGGGGATCAGGGAGTTATTCCAGGCCAGAGAAATAGGCAGCATTATACGATTGGGAAGTACTCTAGAAGAAGAAAGAGGAGAAGAGATTACACCCAACGAGACCCTCTCATACCTTATTGGGTCCTGGTGTTTCCCGGTCGCAGAGAACCGCTTACCAGCAGATGACCGCAGTAATGGCACAGTCCACCTTCTCATCGGCGCTGTCTCTCAGACACGGATAGCCGATGACCTCCGAGCTGCATCGGTTCGGGCTCATCCATGAGTTGGGGAACGTAATGGACGAGACTGCGGCTGGAAGACCGGGAGGAGTAGGTACGAGGAAGAGCGCGTTCAAGTCTCCTCGTAGCCACTGGTCCACGCGGATGCAGACCGCAATGAGATCCTCCAATCTGGTGGGTCTCTCCATAGTAGCCAGCTGGTCCTTGATGGCATCCGACAGACCCTGCCAAAAGGCTGCTGATAGTGAGCCATCATTCCATTAGGTCTCTGTTGCGATGGTCCGGAAGTCCAAAGCATACTCGGCGACACGACGATTACCCTGGGAAATATGGAAGAGAGAAGAATCTGCCGTAATTTGACGACCAGGCGTATCGAATACTTGCCTGAATTCTCGAAGAAAGCGAGAATAGTTATGGGTCATGGCAGGCTCCCACTCCCAGATGGGGGATGCCCAGGGTAGGCCCTTTCCGTTCAAGAGAGACATAATATAGGCCACCTTTGAAAGAGCAGTGGGGAAGCATGAAGGAGATAATTCAGATTGCATCTCGCACTGATTAAGAAACCCTCTGCACTCGTGGGGATCCCCTGCATAACGGTTGGGAGCCAGGAGACGAGGATCCACAACCACGGGAAGACCCGGGGAGGGAAACGCCATAGCTGAAATGGTCCATTTCATATGGCGCACGGCTGTGACGTCACCCGGTGGACTGAAGTCGAAAGTACTGCTATGTCTGGTCATACTTTGCCCATGCTGCCCACTCTGTAGATGCGCGCGCACCATTCTCGCGAGATTTCGCACATACAGGCGACTGGATTAGCCACCTGTACTCTGCGAGACGCGGGAAGGTGACGCGGCTTGCTATTGGTTTGGAATCAGTCTGGGTAAGTATAAAACAGCGGTATTAAAGCACTATGGTCACCTTGATAAAGTACACTTAGTACGAAACGCGTAGGTGCGTTTACCTGTCCGTTTCCTGTGTGTATTTCCAGCATGCAATAAACCTGACAATATTTTTTCACTTTTGGAGTGGCCTGGCTGTTTCTTGTTCCTGATTTATACTCTCAGGACTCTCTAGCAGTGCGCTATCAACGCTCTCTACTCTTCTGGATCTTCAAAGGATGGATCGCACGCCGCCAACGACACGAGTGCCCCCCTGGTAGTACAGGTAAAGAGCCATAGTGCCTTTCATTTATTCCTGCTTACCATGGTCATTGACCACTCATTTCTATAACACTGGTTGGGTTTGAAACACTGTAATCTAGTGAGGGTCTGGCTGACTCCACGTCTGTCCCACCAGTTGTGAATCAACTTTATTGGGGGCACTCTATCGTTATACAGATTAACCCATTGTGGATTTAAACAATATTGGATGTTCAATACAGGACTGGTTACAATTGAGAGCATCACAACCCTCTTGTTTTCATGTGATACCGTGATAGCAACCCTAAAAAAAATGGCGATTTAAATGGCCGAGCGATTTTTTTATGAAGGCTGCTAGCATAGGCCCCTATTACTTTGATTTTATAGATCGAGCCATTGAAACAACCAATTTATTGAAAAGGGAGGAAATCTTAGTCCGCAAACAAAAATCATCTCCCACTGATTTTTATGGTACTAAATGGGTATCAATGGCGCTCAACATATAACCAAATGTATAAAAAATGAATGAGTAATTAAATATACAACCAGATGGGATGAAGAGATGATCTCAGCCGGCGTGATTCAAATATGAAAAAAGAAAAAGAAATACATAGTGTAATACTTTTAGGACATACATCAAACAAACAGACAAACAACAAATAGCAATGTTGCTGAACCACACACTGAACTAAAATAATAAATTTAATACATATATAAAATACAGTGCATTATAGCACAAATGGACAAAGTATAGGACCCGTTCGATATCCAGCTGAATTGCCCGCTTACCGGAGCCAAGATGTAATTTCGCAGTGGATACTTAAAGAGAGTATCCTCTCTCACAGCTGCAGGCACAGCTCCCACCTCAACCGGTCGATTCCCGGTGTTTGCCACGTGTATAGATGTAGTATTGGAGGCACACGTTCGTCCACGCTGTAGCAGGGGCAGGGAATCACTGTCTGTGAGTTGAGCATGCGCAGTGGTGCCCGACTCAGTGTGGATGGTGTCTCCAAATCCCCTGCTTCTCGCGGTCGCGTACACTCCCAAGGCGGCAAATTCAAAAGTGCTTTTTAGTCACAGAGCCACACGGCAGGGCTGGCAATAGGTAACGGCAGCTGCTGGCAACGCAGGGATATTGGGGACCACCCAACGCGTTTCGGATGCTGCTGCCTCCTTCCTCAGGGGTAAATTGAATAAAGAAGTCCCTGTGTGTCCGTTTATTTATGGGATGAATTTAAAGGTACATGTGCCATAATAGAGTCCCGGTCATGCGCAGTAGTACAAATTCAATACTGCTGCATGTGTCAGCAACATCACGGAAAATGCTAAAACCTATTGGTTAGCAGATACATAGTAACCTCATAAACACAAAAAGTTATAAGTAAATGAAAACATATACACAAATAGAAACACATTTGTGTATATGTTTTCATTTACTTATAACTTTTGAATTTGCCGCCTTGGGAGTGTACGCGACCGCGAGAAGCAGGGGATTTGGAGACACCATCCACACTGAGTCGGGCACCACTGCGCATGCTCAACTCACAGACAGTGATTCCCTGCCCCTGCTACAGCGTGGACGAACGTGTGCCTCCAATACTACATCTATACACGTGGCAAACACCGGGAATCGACCGGTTGAGGTGGGAGCTGTGCCTGCAGCTGTGAGAGAGGATACTCTCTTTAAGTATCCACTGCGAAATTACATCTTGGCTCCGGTAAGCGGGCAATTCAGCTGGATATCGAACGGGTCCTATACTTTGTCCATTTGTGCTATAATGCACTGTATTTTATATATGTATTAAATTTATTATTTTAGTTCAGTGTGTGGTTCAGCAACATTGCTATTTGTTGTTTGTCTGTTTGTTTGATGTATGTCCTAAAAGTATTACACTATGTATTTCTTTTTCTTTTTTCATATTTGAATCACGCCGGCTGAGATCATCTCTTCATCCCATCTGGTTGTATATTTAATTACTCATTCATTTTTTATACATTTGGTTATATGTTGAGCGCCATTGATACCCATTTAGTACCATTACTCTTGTCTGACCAGGGGTCAGAAGTGTATCTAGGCTGCTACACCCCTTTTCTGTTTTAATTATTTATTATATTTAGAGCACAGGTTCTGTTAGGATTCATTTTACTGTTAGCGCTACCTATTGTTTTTTATTCCACTGATTTTTATGCTACGTTTATCACCCAATATAACAGGGACGCTTCAAGGATCAGGAACACCATTGCCAAACACTGGCATATTTTAAAAAGAGACCCCATTTTAGGAGTAATTATCCCTGATCGCCCATGGGTAATTTTTAAGAAAGCATCCAATTTAAAAAAACAAACTAGCACCTATTGTATTCAAAACATCCAAAACAGACGTCAGTGACAATTGGTTACAGAAACCGAAAGGTTTCTTTAAATGTGTGATGTGTAAGGCTTGCACTTCTGGTTCTACTGATAGGTGCAATTTCACATCTCACATCACGAGTGGCAAATTTAGTGAGGCAATATCTGAACTGCAAAATTACCTTTGTGGTTTATCTATTGGTGTGTCCCTGTGGGCTACAGCATGTAAGACGTACAACCAGACCTGTGTGTGTCCGCATACTGGAGCACATATGGGACATCAAGAAGCGCGTTCTTACGCACAGTGTTTCTAAACACTTTCATACAGTCCACAATGGGGATGCTACAGGCCATTCATTTAAGGCTATATCGATTGCAATTGGAGAGGTTGGGATAGACTTCTTAGACTTGCCCAAAGAGAAACGTACTGGCTATTCAGTTTGAAAACACTGATTCCAGAGGGCCTAAAAATTGATATAGACACCGACATTGGTGATTTTATCACTTAGTATCAGTCCCACCTCACCTGTTCTAGTTCTGATGTGTCCTTGGCTGCATCCCTGGGACATTTATCAGTGTTTTATTTTGTATCTTAATACTTACTTAATACTTACCCTGATTTTGCCTTTCTGTCTTCCACAGTTCCACCATACATCAGTTTAGATGTTTACTATTACATTGTATATGTTTTATTATTAATTTAGATGCATAATCCTTTCTATTGTTATGTAGATAGATGTTTTGCTGTGTGATATTACATATTTCTCATGTTAGTACATCACTATGTTCTTTTACCATAATGCTGCATTCAGATATGCCGAGTTGAAAACCTGCTATTATTATGATGTTTATTTATATTGTAGTCACGATGCCATACTTTTTGATTTTGTCTCTGTTATGGCTGTTATTTTGGCCAATTACTGCATTTTGCCGCACCTGTGACGTCCCTACTCCAGCCCCTTCTTATCCTTTTTTATGGGTGGGTGTTTTTTAATTCATTTTGAACTCCCGTTTCTTGCTTGTACATTAGGTGGTTACACCAAGCATATACTATTTGAGACTTTGCATACAGTATTCTTGCATTCCTTTATCACTAATATATGTCTACTATGCCAATTGTACAGATAGACTAGCCTTGCATCCCTTTATTCTACTGTCTTTTAGTACAATTTGGCAGCCTATGTGTCCATCTTTGACCATTGCAGTAAACCTCATGATGTATGTGTATAATTTGGAGAAGCTGTTAATCATTTTGCTTGCTCCACTTTATTATTGATTAATGTGATTGTCTCTGCCGATTAAATACCAGGTGTTTATCAGTTTCTGATTAGTTCTAAGTGATTGCCTAAATCAGTGGCATAAGCTATTTAAATTGTTAGAAATACTTCACATGGCTCCTGACGAAGTGGAAGCGAAATGCGTAGAGCCTTGATTCGTTTGCAGCACAGAGCAGTGAGAGAGGAGTCAGCCTCTGGATGCTTCATCACGAAACCTGGTGGATGCGATTTCGAGAACGAGTGAGAGACGGCTTCAGGACCGGCATCGCACAACTGTTACTATATTTCCAGAGATGCTGCGGCGTCCGGGCCAGGAGCTCTTTTTCCCTCATGCTGATCTTAACAATTTTTTTATGTGTGTGTTCACATTTTTACATTTTTTGTTACTATAAACTAAATCTTACTATCTACACGTGTGTCATCTTCTATTCTGGGAGAGGCGAGGCTTGCGTGATCGGTCAGATAGGTCTGTTACCCCATTGCAGTCATTCCTGATTATACACCAATGCCTATTTTGAATTGTGGCCATGTGAGTTGTGGCACCTCAAGATTCTAAGTCTCGATTATAACTTAATTTTCCTTGCAATATTGCACAATGTACTCTTTTTTTCTTTTTTATATGTGATGATTCTGTGCTCCCCACTACAAAGAAGACCTTCTTTATAGGCCTTCAACAGTGGACTGCAGCCAGCACCCACAAGGATGGCCACTACCTAGACCTGGTTTTCACTAAAAACTTTTCTCTCTCTGATTTCTTCTTTTCCCCCTTTCCTCTCTGTGACCATCACCTCATCTCATTTTCTCTCTCTCGCTTCTTCCCTTCTCCATCTCCATCCACCCCTCGTTTCTGCACTCTATTAACCTACCTGCCTTTAATTCCACTTTATGCTCCTCCCTCTCTCTCAGTTCTGCTCCAGACCCTGACAACCTGATCAGGAACTATAACTCTGCCTTATCCTCTCTTGATCTACATGCCCCGCTTTCTCTCTGCTGTCCTTGCCCTTCAAAATCAGGACCCTGGATAAACTCCCACACGTGCATGCTGCATTCCTCCACTCGTTCCTCTGAATGCCTCTGGAGGAAATCTCACACTTTCTCAGACTTTCTTCACTACAAATGTATGCTATCCTGTTTCAACTTTGCCCTCTCTGTGTAAACAAACCTACTTTTCTTCACTAATCAACACGCACAAGTCTTACCCACTCCGACTCTTCTCTGTTTTTGACTCTCTACTCGAACTACCCTCAGCTGCCTCTTCTTCTTCCTCCATCTCACCTCAGGACTTTGCTGACTGTTTTAAGGAAAAGGTGGAATCCATACGTCAAAACATCCCCTCTGTTTCCTCCTCCCATCCTACACCACTTCCTAACTCTCCTCCTGCCTTCCTTGACTCTTTTTCCGCTGTCTCAGGGGAGTATGTGTCACTGCTGATCTCCTTTTCTCCCTCTACCTCTTGACCCCATTCCCTCCCATCTCCTAAAACCTCTTGCTCCTACTATAATCCTTACGCGCACACACATTTTTAACTCCTCCCTCTACTCTGGTACCTTTCCCTCCTCCTTCAAACATGCAACAGTTATACCATTACTCAAAAACAGCAAGCTTGACCATACCTGTCTTTCTAAATATCGAACTGTCTCCCTCCTGCCTTCTCTTTTCTCTGTGCACACTTTCTCTAGATAACCTAATCACATCTCTTGGGTTTAAATATCACCTCTATGCTGACGACGCACACATTTATTACACCTGCTGTACACATCAAAGTTTCTGAATGTCTTTCTGCGATATCAGGTAAGCAAGTTTAACCCGTCAGGTGCATCAGAAAATGGCATAGCGGCCGCTGCGTATATGTAATAGCTATCACGAGGTAAATGACGACACAGTATCAAGGATATATGTACTCTTTCTCTGCAACTGGCCCAACTTTGGGCATCAAATGTATTGCTCCGGTACAACTCACTGTTCTGTAGACTGTGTCTCGATCCTCCAAATGATCCGCGTTGCACCGCCAACCCTCCCGCAACTGCACCGTCGCGGAGGGCGGTCACATGACCGGCGGTGATGTCATCCAAAAGCGCTGCAGCCGCCCGGCGTACTATCCGGCAATGAAGTACAGGAAATCTCTCCAACAGGAGACAAGGACGGAGCAAAGCCGTAAAGCTGCTTCTTTACAGCTGTGCTCCGTTCTTGTCTCCTGTTGGAGAGATTTTATGTTTCTGCGATATCCTGGATGGTCCTCCACTGACTTAAACTTAACATGGCAAAAACAGAGCTCCTCATACTTACTCCCAAACCTGGCCCTACTACCTCCTTCCACATTACTGTTGGAAGTACTATCATTCACCCAGTAGCCCAAGCATGCTGCCTAGGGGTCACACTCGACTCCTCTCTCACATTCAAAACGTGGGTAAAACCTGTCATTTTTTCCTATGCAATATTACAAAGATACGCCATTTCCTCTGTTACTCGACTGCTAAAACTCTGACTCAGGCCCTCATTCTCTCCTTTCTTGATTACTGTAATCTCCTGCTGTCCGGTCTTCCTGCTTCTCACCTGTCTCCCTACAATCTATCCTAAATGCTGCTGCCAGAATTTGCTCTACTCTTTCCTAAAGCTGTCTCAAGGTCTCCTCTGCTTAAATCACTCTCCTGGCTTCCTATCAAATCCCACAACTCGCACTCAATTCTCCTCACTTTTAAAGCTTTACACTCATCTGCCCCTCCTTACATCTCAGTCATAATTTCTCGCTATGCACCATCCCAACTCTTGCGTTCTGCTCAAGGATGTCTTCTCTCTACCCCCTTTGTATCTAAATCCTTCTCCCGCCTTAAATCTTTCTCACGACTACCCCAGACCTCTGGAATGCCCCTAATACTCGACTAGCACCCTCTCTATCCACCTTTAAGACCCACCTTAAGACACACTTGATTAAAGAAGCATATGAGTAGCACCATGTCTAATACTATACACATGATACATAAAGCTTGGCCCCCAACTGACACAATTACCAGAATGCCCTTTTACTGTCTCTGTATGTTCTTCCTACCTACCAATTATATTGTAAGCCCTTCAGAGCAGGGACTCCTCTTCTGAAATTTTATTTTTATGTCTGAAGCACTTATTCCCATAATCTGTTATTTATACGATTGCCACGTGTATTACTACTGTTAAGCGCTATGTACATTAACGGCACTATATAAATAAAGACATACATACCTACATATTGGGATTTACCTGATCAATAAGTGAGGTCTAATACCAGAGTAGTAGAAGTGTGGTTAACATTATCAAAAGCCTTTGCAAAATCTAGTAATATTGCACCAGTAAACTGCCCATGTTCCATTCGACTGAATCTCATTGCAAATTGTGTGTAGATACCCAGCACCAGAAGATCATTTAAACACCTTCAAGTTTTCCAACGCAAGTTGAAATTGTCCAGTCATATCAAACAAGGAGGCCAACTGAATACAAACACTTCTATGGAGATGATGGAGATTACTCAGTCAGGAGCATAGCAGAGGCTCTCAGGACGTAGACCAAGTACGTCATTGGCACTGAACATGTTGACCACTTCTGTGTTTGTAGTGGGGGGAAGCGGGGAGAAGGAGTTGGTTGCAGCTAAGGGATTACTACCGAAAAAGGTCCAACCATAGTAATTTGTCGTTTTGGAAAACATTTTCTATTACATTATAGTTTGTTTATTGGATGTTAATAGACATCCCTCCTATGCTCTAACGCTTCCTAAAGAACATTACTGCAAAGACCACAACATGTGCATCTTTTTTTTATTTTTTATTATCTGACATTGGCTGTTGCAACAATAAGCAAGCAAGCAAGCAATGAGAGGTACTGTAGTGGCACTCGTAGTGTTCAAAGCATCCTCAGATGAGAGAGAGAGCCCAAACCTCCCTCCAAATAACATATAAAGAGACACCTGTATGGTTTTACAAAAATGAACTTTCAGCTACTACAATATCCCCCTTAGTTTTCATCAACCATATTATTTTAATTATTATTTTGTTAAATAGATAGTAATTTACATATATTCTTACGTAAATAGCAAAAAAACAGCTCCAAATAACATGATTTTATGATTCCCCCCCCAATGAAATTCACATTTCTCTAAATTGCAAACTCAAAACCAGCACACAAGTGCCAAGTGAGAATCTCCCAGCATGCTATAGTACTTTGAACGTTAGTGATGCCAACCAAGCTTCATGTCAACAGTAAAATAAAATGTTTAGTCTGAAGTCTCCATATCTCTTTCCCTAGAGAATTGACCTGGGTTCCTGGATCTCCTCTTACCTCTTCCATCGTACTTTCAGTGTCTCTTTTGCTAACACCTCCTCCTCTATCGATCTCTTTGTGGGGGTACCCCAGGGCTCTGTCCTGGGACCCATTCTCTTCTCTCTTTACACACTCTCTCTAGGTGACCTAATCACATCTTTTGGGTTTAAATATCACCTCTATGCTGACGACACACAAATTTACCTTTCAACCTCTGACCTTACACCTGCTATACAGACCAAAGTTTCTGAATGTTTGTCTGGAATATCATCCTGGATGGCCATCGGTCGACTGAAACTTAACATGGCAAAAACAGAGCTCCTTATACTTCCTCCCAAACCTGGCCCTACTACCTCCTTCCACATTACTGTTGGAAATACGATCATTCACCCAGCAGCCCAAGCACGCTGCCTAGGGGTCACACTCGATTCCTCTCTCACATTCAAAACGTTTCTAAAACGTGTCGCTTTTTCCTCCGCAATATCACAAAGATACGCCCTTTCCTCTGTTACTCATCTGCTAAAACTCTGACTCAGGCTCTCATTCTCTCCCGTCTCGATTACTGCAACCTCCTGCTGTCCGGCCTCCCTGCCTCTCACCTGTTCCCCTACAATCTATATTAAACGCTGCTGCCAGAATCACTCTACTCTTTCCAAAATCTGTCTCCGTGTCTCCCCTGCTGAAATCCCTCTCCTGGCTTCCGATCAAATCCCGCATCTCACACTTAATTCTCCTCCTCACTTTTAAAGCTTTACACTCCTCTGCCCCTCATTACATCTCAGCCCTAATTTCTCGCTATGCACCATCCCGACTCTTGCGGTCTTCTCAAGGATGTCTTCTTTCTACTCCCTTTGTATCTAAAGCCCTCTCCCGCCTTAAACCTTTCTCACTGACTGCCCCGCACCTCTGGAATGCCCTTCCCCTCAATACCCGACTAGCACCCTCTCTATCCACCTTTAAGTCCCACCTTAAGACACACTTGCTTAAAGAAGCATATGAATAGCACTGTGGATAATCCTGGACACGTGATACATAAAGCTTGGCCCCCTGCAGACGCACTTACCAGAACTCCCTCCTACTGTCTCTATACCTTCTACCTACCAATTAGATTGTAAGCTCCTCGGAGCAGGTACTCCTCTTCCTTAATGTTACTCTTATGTCTCACGCACTTATTCCCATGACCTGTTATTTATATTATTTGTTATTTATATGATTACAACATGTATTAATACTGTGAAGCGCTATGTATATTTATGGCGCTATATAAATAAAGACATATAATACAATACAACCACAACAGTTCAAGTGATATGGAGCTAAACTGGTTAGATCCTAGAGAATAGAGACTAAAAACTGTATATTGTAGTAGCCAGTACTACAGTAGCTGCTTTATGGACAGTCTGATATGTATAATTGACTGAATTTTGATGGTTTTGCATATTTACAAATTTATAACTGAATTTTTTTTATACTAATTGTTTTGTGATTTTTTTTTAAATGGGCAAAACTTTTTGGAGGTACTGTAATTAGACTATATAGGAAACTACCAGTATCACATAAATATATGGGGGGGGAAATCCTTGTTTCCACTAATTGTTATAGCATTCTTTTATAAATATACCAGTATAATTTTCTCAGTAAAGTTTCAAACTGCTTATTCTATTAATTAATTTTAAAAAAATCTAAAAACATTTCTTTAGTGACAAACAAATGATAGTTCCTTTGTTAGTTTTCTATTGTTAAAGTCTATTGACATATTCAACAAAAGAGTCCTATTCAACTGCTAACGAAGTAATAAATTATATACAGTCTTTTTCAAACCTTAAGAAACATGCTTCCTGTGACACAAAATAAAAATGCAATAAAGCATATGCACTAACTGGGTTTTAAAATGAGAACAATCTCACTTTGAATGTTTATCATTTCTGTTTTTACATGACAAAAGAATATAATTTCTAAAGTTTTGCCAGAACTGACTAGAGTTTCATACACACATAAAACAACCAAAATCGTACACCCTTCTTGTCCCTTATTAACTGAAAAAAATTGTAAGAAATGTGACTATTTTTTTAAAATAATGTACAAGATTTATATGTACACATTTTCAAAACTATGTACAGTATTTTACCAATGTAACTAATATTTAACAACCAAGTTACAGTAGCATCCATTCATTAAAATGCATGAAAAAAATATATTGGAGTCTAGTTTGTACTGATTTAAAGCCTACTGTATTTAAGAGAAAGATGTTTATGAAGGAATTTATGAAAATGTAGAGACCTTGTGAATAGGAAATTAGCAGTGGAGGTAAAAGTACAAATCAAATGTTTGTATGTACAGTACAGTATATGCTATAAACCACCAAATATCTGTGAGATTGAGAAAGCCCAAATACTTTAGCAAGTGGAGAAGGCATCAAAACCAGGTCAAATTTTTTTTTTTAATTATGCGGACATAGGGATTTATTCTAGTTGCTCCGAATTTGTTATTGCCAAATTGCACGTTGTGTCATGTACACAAAAAGCAGAATGAAATGTGTGAAGAAATGGTATTCTCTATTGCAAATTGTATTTTCTAAATCACTTTTATAGAAAGTGACAAATCATTTGATTTGTACTTGCTTTAGAGGCAAGATGACCCGAGGGTGGTGGGAGAAGGGAAAGTTCCTAACCTAATAGTATTTCCAGATGTCTATATGTTTCTTCAAACCTCCTTCCAAATAAATTAGGGAGAGATGCAAATGTCTCAGGTCTGCTCATTTTTATGCACAGGGAACATTGAGCTGACAACCAGAAAGTGGAAATAGTGTACTAACTTAATGGCCACCTTTTCAGTTTATATCAATCCTTCAGTCAGTGTAAGGCCTAGGATATAGTATAGGCGCGTGCGACGGAGCACATGGCGATGCGTGCGCCGGTATGAGAAGTGATTCGTGGCCGGTAGGATTGCGCGATGAGGAGGCGTGCCGGAGGTGGGGACATGACGTCACATGAGTGGTTCGCCCTTATTGGCAGAACCGTGCATGTGACCCGGCCATCACGCAACAAAATAAAAAAACATTGTCTCGCATTTGTCCCGTGCCATCTCTCTCGTGCACGCGCGCCATGTGGCCTTCATTGACTTACGACCTTTTGCATTGCGCATGCTGTCGCACTGACTATGGACGCGGCCTAACTCAGCAGCTACAATGTATCCTTATGTTACTAAGGTAACATTATATATTTGTTAAAGTTTACAGCTCAAACTGCTGGGAATATTAGCAACAATTATTACAAACAGGAAATTGTTGCAAAGATCTTACATTGGTTGGGAGGTGGGTTAAAACCTGCAATAGAAATGAAAGGATGCTTTAAAGCTGCATTTCAAATTTACGTTTTTTTTAAATATATATATATATTTTTTTCCATTCAATATGTGCATTAATACAATCTACACACTGACAAGTGATTAGCTAAGTTGCCGGTCGACACGTTCTCCTGTAATCGATCGCTGAAGATTCGGCCCGGGGGTTCTTTATATCACTGTTAGGGTTGAAGAAGATTACCCAAGATGCAAAGTTCTGTGTGGAAGAACATGTGACCAGGCAGGCACATTATACAGTACATTTTTTAAATGCTACAAATATTTTCTCATAGTACAGAACTGATTTATTTATATTAAAAAAAAAACACATGTAGGGTATTGCTTGAACTGCAGCTTTAAAACTGATAAAATGGCATTAACAGCTGTATAAAATAAAACGTCACTATTATCTAATACTACAGAATTGTTTAAAAAAAAACCATAAGATTTCACATGTTTTTCTGTTTTAAACGAAGCTAGGGGGCTACAGGTGTGAGTAATGGAGCTCAAAACTATGCTGTGACAGCAGTATTTTCCAGCATCTGGGCTAGTACAATGCCTGAACTGCTTCCCTGCATGGCAGCGTTGTGGGTGCTAAAACTGAGGTCTGATACTGGTACCTCCTTTATTTATTTATAAAATATTTTACCAGGAAGTAATACATTGAGAGTTACCTCTCGTTTTCAAGTATGTCCTGGGCACAGAGTTAAGACAAATAATACATGTTTACAAATACAGTTACATAAATGAGCAGGGTATACATTATATAAAAGACATTGCGTGCACAGTAAAGATACTATATATTATGGGCGTATGAAACAGTTACAGACCAGATTAAAATGTGTGACAGCCTTAGATTTGAAAGAACTTAAACTGGTGGTGGATGTAAGAGTCTCTGGTAGGTTTTTCCAGTTTTGGGGTGCACGGTAAGAGAAGGAGGAGCGTCCGGATACTTTGTTGAGCCTTGGGACCATGAACAGTCTTTTGGAGTCTGATCTCAGGTGATAGGTGCTGCATGTGGTAGGGGTGAGGAGCTTGTTCAGGTAGCTGGGTAGCTTGCCCATAGAGAATTTGAAGGCAAGACAGGAAAGGTGAACTTTGCGCCTAGACTCGAGTGATGACCAATCTAGTTCTTTGAGCATTTCGCAGTGATGTGTGTTATAGTTGCATTGGAGAACAAAACGACAAATTGAATTGTAGAGGGTGTCAAGTTTGCCAAGGTGGGTTTGAGGTGCTGTGCTATGTCTCCATAGTCAATAATTGGCATTAGCATCTGCTGTGCGATACATTTTCTGACCAGGAGACTTAGGGAGGATTTGTTCCTGTAAAGTACCCCTAGTTTGGCATAGGTCTTGGTTGTCAGGATATCAATGTGCATCCTGAATGTTAAGTGGGAGTCAAACCATATGCCCAGGTATTTAAAACTAGTAACAGGAGTTAGGGTGGTGTTAGCGTTGGTTCTAATCAGGAGCTCAGTCGCTGGAAGCTTTAAAAATTTAGTCTTGGTCCCAAATACAATTGTTACAGTCTTGTCAGTGTTTAAAAACAGTTTGTTGTTTATCACAAGGGGCTTTAGACTGATTAGTGTTTAGGATATATTTTAAGATATGTAACTAATTTAAATATACTTTGTATAGACATTAACATATCTGCCAGGTTACCTCAGGCATGTTCCTTTTTCAGCACAGGCATCTCTCCCTATTTTATTAGGAGGGATGTTTGAGGGGACAAACTACTTTTCCTCCTTCTCCCCCCCCCCCCCCAAGAGTCCTATTTCCTGCTTTGGAGAGAACTCACAATAACTATCTCACCTGCTTTGGCCTTTTGGCTAAGATCAAGTGTAGGGTCTGTCCTGTGAAGGATGGCACTAGTTGCATCACTTGGTCCTCTGGTCATGGGCTGAGAGGGCGGATGCAAAGTAGCCCGGGCATTTTTAATCTTGCACCACCAGGCGTGGAAAACCTGGTGGAGTATCACTTGCTGCACTGTGGTTGGTCGTTTTGGGCGTCCGGCCTCCACTTACGAGCACTTGATCAGCACAGATAATTTTGCACCGTCCCCTATTTTTCCCGCACTTGGCCCCCCTTATTGCCTTCCGCTGAGGGGACAAGCCAACTATTGTTTTTCACCCGCCTGGCCTTGCAAAGGGCCGGGCGTGCACTCGTGCACACTTTTTTGTGTCGTCTGTCAGAGCACTTCCTGCACTGCATCGCACAGGAGCACTTGCACTATGGATTTTTGATGTTTCGTTTGTTGGGTTATCGTCACCCCTCTCTCCGGAGAGCAAAGACTGAGTGCTGGCTAGTAGTCGCCATCCCTTCGGGGGAAGATTGCGGTGGGTTAGTAGGCGTCAGCCGAACACCCTAAAGACTTGGACCCTCCTGCGGCGTCAGCTGCACTAGGAGGGAACAGGATGGACGTCGGATTCCTCGGATGACGACGTCAATGTAACAGCAGGACTCCAAGGCTTCGGCTGGAGAGGACTGCTTATGGCACGGACTGGCCTACTCTCCGGAGAGGACTTTGTCACAAGTTTTGAGCACCTGGTCTCACTGGACCATTAGCACGGTTTTTGAGGTGGAATCACTTTTTCACCACCCGGGCTACGGGAAAAAAAAAAAAAAAAAAACCCTGCTTTGAGGTTGTGAGATAAAAATGTGAGTTGTTTAGAAGCGATTTAGCCTTTCGTACTTTTCGGAGCTACTAGAACACAGTGATTTTGCAAAAAATGCAATTTTGGTAATTCCGCCCGGATTTGCACTGCCAGAATGAAAACACTTCTTAAAAGCCATTTTTGCATGGTTTGGACATGTGAAAAGGGCTTACAGAATATCAAAACATGCAAGTTCACATCTAAAGTGTACTTTAGAAGCGATTTGTCACAATTCAGAGCTACTAGAATAGGCCTCATAGACTGGAGCAATGAGATTAGCATTACAACAAATGGGGGTACTAAAAGACAATTACATGACCCAATTTATTGAGGAACCAACCAGGAGATTGGTAACATCAAACAATGAAGAAGTAATAACAAATATTTACAGCCAGGGAACATAACATGGTCTCATTTGAAATAAATGATCAAAAAACATATTATACGGGTTCAACAAAAACTTAACATTTTAGAAAGGTAGAATTTAATAAACTGAGGAATCATTTAACAGGAATAGATTGGAATTACATTTTTGTAGGAAAAATATGGAAGAAAAATGAGCAGTCTTTAAAACACTATTCGATAAGTACACTTATCACTATACATCCTTGGGTAATTAATATAAACGAAACAAGTCTAAACCAATGTGGCTTAATAAACAGGGTGGGAAGGAAATGGAAAGGAAGAGGCAGGCATTTATATTGTTAAAGTCAGATGGGAGCATCATATCAGAATTATAAGAAATATAACTTTGCAAATGAACAATCAGATCAACAAACATTGAAAATGAAAAAAGGATTGCAATAGAAAGTAAGATCAACCCTACAGTTTTTCAAGTACCTTAATAACAAAATGTTTCCTGCTTATTTATCCTCACATAACTGTACTGCGAGTGGGTGTTAATGGATCACGCTGTGCATACTGTAACCTCCGCTGTCTCTCCTCCCTTTGTGCCTATTCTGACTACTCTGCATACAGTATACACAATTAAATGACATCCACAAACCCCCATCGCCAGCCAGGCAAACTCCCTCCCCTGTTCCTTAAGAGATCTGAATGTAAGGTTTGTAACCCAGCATACCTCGCACGCACGCGCAATATTAACAACAATCCTGCAACCGACCCATACTGTAGGATTAGCCTCCGAAACAAGACTTGGTTGAGTGTGTACTGCATGTTACATGCTGACAAGGACTAGGTTAAGTGACACTCACTGTACTGCATGTTACATGTTGACAGGGGCTATGTTGACTGACACTTACTGTACTGCATGCTAAATGTGTACTGCATGTGACATGCTGACAAGGACTAGGTTGAGTGACACTCACTGTACTGCATGCTGAATGTGTACTGCATGCAGGGCCGCCAACAGAAATTGTGGGGCCCAATACAAACATTTTAAGCAGGGCCCCCTCCTTGTCGGCGGTATTGCGAGCCGCCCTCTCCCCCCCCCCCATTTCACACCTCACGAGTCCCTTCTCTTTCCACCCCCTCTTCCCATGTATTTCTCTCCCTTCCGTCTCACCCCCTCTCACTCTCACGCCACGCATGTATTTCTCTCCCCTGCGTCTCACTCTTACTCCCTCTTTTCCTCACTCACCCTCTCTCTCCCTCCGTCAATTACCCCACGCTCACTCACCCCTTCACACAATTCCCCCCACAAGATATCTACCAAAAAACTTCCCACCCCCAATGCAAAAAACTTCCCACCCCCAAATACATACAAACAAAATCCCCACCCCCCAAATATATATAATCTCCTCCACCTCCCAAATGCATAGAAAAACCCATCTACCCAATAGATATAAAAAAAATTTAATACATATAACACCCCCATTGTGGCTTCTCTTCATTCTCTTTAGGATTCAAGGACTTGGAACTTTGTTACCATCTTGGACATCTTCCGTTCTATAGTTTTAATATTAATTATTTATTGGTTCATTGATTTGCACCTTTTGTTCATTTTCTGTTATATATATATATCAGGGTGAGAGGGGGTGAGATCGAATGGAGAGAAATACATGGGAAGAGGGGGTGGAAAGAGAAGGGACTCGTGAGGTGTGAAATGGGGGGGGGGAAGAGGGCGGCTCGCAATACCGCCAACATGGAGGGGGCCCTGCTTAAAATGTTTGTATTGGGCCCCACAATTTCTGTTGGCGGCCCTGCATGCAGTACACATTCAGCAAGCAGTACAGTGAGTGTCACTCAACCTAGTCCTTGTCAGCATGTCACATGCAGTACACATTTAGCATGCAGTACAGTGAGTGTCAGTCAACATAGCCCCTGATATATATATATATATATATATATATATATATATATATATATATTACGGGTATGCCTTGACGTGGCATGCAGGCTTACAAATGCTTTGGCCTAAGGGTTTAACAAAATAACCTTTTTCATGAAATTATTATTTTATTTTAGCCTAATTGGTAGGAGCGCAGGAATCGTTCTTTTTGTTTTTCTATATGTAAGGCCTATCTTTTTACCTGCAGCAAACGTCTATAGGGAGGAGCGCGGTATTATGTACAGTTTCTCACAAATATTAGGCAATCCTTTTCCTTGCTGCATACTCCCAAAGGGCATTTTAAATATAGTACCTCTGAAACGTCATAGAGGTAGGTTTATTGGCTCATCTGCTTTACGTAGCAGTTACTTGGCCCCTACCAAATTTCCAATTAGTGCAGGTATAATACTCCCAGTGTCAGTCTGGACATCACCCTCCATTGAATGGTAGGTGAATGTATAAGGCTGACAGAGAGATATATGTGTAAGTTTTATTATATTCACACCAGGGAATTTGTGCACCCAGTTTGCCTCCATAGTAAAGGTAACTATGATACTGGCTTTAGCCAGATTTTTATTGCACTACTCACATAAGCTCATGCTTTATTTAACCCCTTCAGGGCTTTCACACTTTTTTAACCAGTCCGTGGGACAATTATTACACATACACACATACACACACACACACACACACACACATATAAACACATACATACATATATATATAGTGTAGGTACCTGCATTACAGGGAAGCCTTGATGTGGCATGCAAGCTTACAAATGCTTTGGCCAAAGGGTTTAACAAAATAGTCAGCATGGATTTATGAAGGATAGGTCGTGCCAAACTAACCTTAATAGTTTCTTTGAGGAGGTAAGTAGAGAAATAAGGGTGATGTAGAATAGCGCTAATGATGTGGTGATAATTGATAAACTCTAAATAAGAGCAACCCCTATGGGGTCTGAGGCAGCCTGGTGGAACACTGATCGTACAATCAGAGATTAAACAGAGACAAAAAGAAAGAGATATCGGCGCCTAATAAATCCAATGAGGTGTTAGTCCTGTATATCCAGATGGAATAGTTCAAGTTCCAATGATGACAGCTTGTGCAATCTTGTAATCAAGGGGTGACCAGATGTAACTTCCTCCGTATACTGTGGAACATGGAATGAAAAGAACACAGAATTTAGTGCAACACAGCTAACAAAAAATCACAGAATAAAACTGGAACGCTACTCACAGGTCGGCTCTAGAACACAAGCAATGAGCGCCGAATAGGCGGATGTAATCTGTCCTCCCTGGGCTGAGAAGTTGAAATGACCGCAACGTTCCTCCATACACTGTGCTCCTCGAGACCGGAAGTGACGTCACCGGATACCGGATACTCCGTCACAGGTAGGCGGGACTCTCGGTGGGATTTTCGAGCGGAGATTCTTCTTGATTCTGCTCCAGGGGATCAACACTCAGCTCTCTTCACGTCAAATCGTCCAACAATAATGAAAGAACCCTACGCGTTTTGTGCCCTTGCGCACACTTCCTCAGGGAATATGAGTCATGTCAGTGGTGCCCTGGTATATATCCGTATAAAACTGATCTGATTGGCCAATCAATTAAGACATTTCTTAAAGTGATACCTACTTGACACATGATTTACAGAACACTGACATTTGAACAGCTTTGCATAAACAAAAAACAATATACAACAATTATCTACACACGACAACATAAAACAACCATAAAACAGATGATATAAAAATAATGGTATCGGAACAAATGTTTGCATCTACTTCGACACAATTACGTCATAATATTATAAAAAAGCTCCTAACTCAAAGTCAATATTAAGACCTCTCAGAGAGAGTGTCTGTAATTCATAGATCCAGTATGCCTCACGCATACTGCATCTCTACAGCCTATTCCCACCTCTTGTACTGGCTTGAATGGTCTCAATGGCCTGACACATTAACCCCTTAGGATTTTGATTATGATGTGTGAGGAAGTGGTGGGACACACTGTGGGTGACTAACCCCCAGGAGCACGGTGTATGGAGGAACGTTGCGGTCATTTCAACTTCTCAGCCCAGGGAGGACAGATTACATCCGCCTATTCGGCGCTCATTGCTTGTGTTCTAGAGCCGTCCTGTGAGTAGCGTTCCAGTTTTACTCCACCGGACTGGCTCATTCAGTGTCCCATCGTCCCACATTTTATTATTTTATAGTTATATTAAACAATTTTTATTTTCAGCTTTGCGTTTGTGTGTCTTGTCTGTGCTGGTTTGTGAGTCTATGTCTGTGATTTTTTGTTAGCTGTGTTGCACTAAATGATGTGTTCTTTTCATTCCATGTTCCACACTATACGGAGGAAGTTATATCTGGTCACCCCTTGATTACAAGATTGCACAAGCTGTCATCATTGGGACTTGAACTGTTCCACCTGGATTTCCAGGACTAACACCTAATTGGACTTATTAGGCGCCGGTATCTCTTTCTTTTTGTCTTTGAGGAGGTAAGTGTTACGCCTGTGCTCACCACAAACCGGGGCCGGACCGCGGGGCTGAGGTTGGGTTATGAAATCACCGACCTTAGACCGCACAGACTGGTCCAAAGTGTGAAGTTCATAATCAAACAGGCCGGATTCAGGACTGGAGAGGTCAGCGTAGTCGTTGGACGAGCCAAAGTCCGGGTAGAAGAAGACAGAACAGTCGATGGCCGAACCAGGGTCGGGATAGAAGACATCTGGGTAGTCGCAGTAAGGAATCGGCAACAGGAAATCAAGCAGGTCCTCCTGCTTCAGCATAGAAGTTGCAGGTCGGGAGCGGGGTCTGCGTGAGTGGCGTCCACGGCCCATGGTACCGGTCTCAGCGAGGAGAAGGCTGACCAGAGTTCAGCAGAGAGAAGGCTAACCGGAGAAGGCACACCGCCAAGCAGCACTGGAAAACCAATGCTTCAGCGCAGGAATTCAAGCTGGCCTCTGCAAAGGGAGAAAGAGCAGCATGCCACAGAGTCCAAACAGCAACCTCTGCTAAGGGTAGAAGCAGCAGGTTGCGGGCTCCAGGGAGATAGCACACAGCAGGTCTCTGGGGTGCTTCAGCGTGGAAGTTTAAGCTGGCCTCTGCGAAGGGAGAAAGAGCAGCAGGCCACGGGGTCAAAACAGCAACCTCTGCAAGAGGAGTATGCAGCAGGTTGCAGGGTCCAGGCTCGCAGGTTGCAGGGTCCAGGCTCTCTGAGAAGAGAGGAACACAGGCCTCAGCGAAGTAGCTGCAGGCTATGAGGAAACAGGAACGAGTACAACGAACTGGAACAATAAACAACAGAGATTAGTTATGAGAGATAACAAGCCAGGAGGCTTGTGGCAAAACACAGATAACATCCAAGAAGGATTATGCTCGGCAGAGAGGGATTGTGGGAGATGCAAAATTTGCAAATATGTTTTAAAGTCTAAAGTGTTTACCAACATAGATAACACTAGATCTTACAACATCTCTCTGTTTGTAAACTGTAGGACAGAATATGTGATTTACATGCTGATCTGTGGGTGTCAAAGGAAATATATAGGTCTCACGACACGTATGTTTAAGTTAAGGATACTTGAACACATGCGACTTATCCTTCAAAAAGATCAGATACACCTTGTGTCCAAACATTTCAGTGTGTGCCAGGATGGGTCCCTCAACAAATTTTAAATGCATTGCTATTGAGCAGGTTCCTGTACATTATAGAGGCGGTGATAGAGTTAATATACTCTACCGCAGAGAGGCCCACTGGATTTTTACACTGGACACACTGATCCCTAAAGGGTTAAACACGGAGTGGGATCTGAAATATTTTCTTTGAAACAATTGACCTATTCAGATTATATATTGAGCTAATGTGTGTATTTTTTAGCTTCCTGTAATCCCTGATCATTTGTAGAAGGAGAACTATGCTATGAAGAGTTCAGTGAGTTCATGTTATCTGTTTAGAGGACACAATGTTTGACAAATAGATCACTGTATATTGATGTCATGTGTTGCCTAACATTCATACAGGATATAAATGCCTCTAGTTATTCTCTTATTACTTTTTTTTAACTGTGCATAGTTCCTCTTTGTATTTGCTGCCTTTTCACCGTAATGAAGTATATACTGAATTCATGATACATGTATGTTACTTTCCCAACTGATAGGGTCCTTTTTGTCCCTTTTTCATATTTTTTTCTGTTGAGGTTTTTTATAGAATCTCTATAGTTAATTAATTATTATAACTAATATGAAATGTTTTGCATGTATCTTTTGATATTTTATCAAGATCTCTTTATTCTAATGATGCTTTGTATTAGGTGTATGTGGTGCTAAACTTTTTAACCAATGTAATTATCATTGATGATTATCCATTACAGCTGCGTGTCAAGTGCACAGGAGGGGCTATATTAAGGAGATTAACTCACAGTCCCCACTATCCCCCTTGAGAAAGGGCTCTTAGAGCCTGAAACGCGTAGGAGGTTGTATGTTTATGTACTTTGTCTGTCCTTTTTTCATTTTTATGTAGTTCAATAAATGTTTTTAATACTTCCTATCTGGTGAGCTGAAGGTGCTTTTTTGGACGTTGCAGTCTACTACCAATCCATTTCCACGTTTACGAGGAAACAGGAACGAGTACAACGAATAAACAACAGAGATTAGTTATGAGAGATAACAAGCCAGAAGGCTTGTGGCGAAACACAGATAACATCCAAGAAGGATTATGCTCGGCAGAGAGGGATTGTGGGAATGCAGTATATAAAGGCCAGTGGCCCAGTCCCCGGAAGAGGGTGTGAGGGCACTGCTCCAATGACTGAGTACAAGGCTATGTTGCAGTGATTGCAATCAACAGCAGCGGTTTGGGCTAAGAGGGAATTAGTGAGAACAACAGCATCCTGCAAGGCTACGAGAAAAGCCAGGAGTGGATTCCTGACAGTAAGTAGGAATTTAGACCAGGGTAATGCATGTAATTTATGTGGTCTATGTAGATTTTACAAAGGCTTTTGATACGGTTCCACACAATAGGTTAGTGTACAAAATAAAATAAATTGGTCTCAGTAATAATATTTGCACCTGGATTAAAAACTGGTTGAAGGATAGACAGCAGAGAGTTGTCATAAATGGAACCTTTTCAGGTTGGGCTAAAGTTGTAAGTGAAGTATCTCAAGGTTTGGTAATGGGACACCTGCTTTTAACTTTTTTAGTAATGACCTTGCGGTTGGCATAGAGCAATGTTTCCATTTTGGCTAATGGCACTAAGAGGCCTATACACTAAGCGCAAAAAAAAAAAAATCGCCGGACTTTTTAAAATCGCCAGTTTTGACAGCATTACTATCACGGTATGCAGAAAGCCCTGAATACCTGTGATATCAACATTTACAAAACTGGCAAGTAGCCGGCAACGTGCTGATCGCCCCTCTGAAAAGGGCTTACCCAGCGATTTCTTTTTGCTGCACAGAGAGAGACACTTCTCCTTGCGCAAATCAAAGATCAAAAGTTTTTAATATAAAATGTAATACAAGTGTATTGTTGTAGGGGTCTTCGGAGCAGAACCTCGTTGATTTGAGGTCAGGGGATCCCCTGCTGGCCGAGATATAGGCCCCGTTATGGGGTGCCGGTATCTCCTATGCATTTTATTCCCACAGTCACGTGACGCGGGACATTTAAATGCATAGGAGATACCGGCACCCCATAACGGGGCCTGTATCTCATGAATCAGGGTGTCCGGTACATCAAATCAATGCGGTTCTGCTCCGGAGACCCCCTGCTACAATACACTAGTATTTAAACCCAAATAAAAAATTGAACAAATTTGTTACCGTAGTGGCTATCTGCTATGGTAATGAATCTGGTTTAATGTCATTTTTATTAGTAGGGTGTGGTAGCAGGGGGACTGCTGAGATGAACCGCATTGATTTCAGCAACAGGGACCACCTTCTTCCCAAGTTACAGGCCCTGGTATAGGGTGCCGGTATCTCTTTCATTTAAATCCCCCGGTCACGTGAAGCAGATGATTTAAAAATGGCAGTGATACCGGCACCCGATGCCCCATACCAGGGCATGTAACTCGGGAAGCAGGGCTCCCTGAGGCAGAAATCAAAGCGCTTCAGCTCAGGAGACCCCCTGCTCACACACGCTATTAATAAAAATTACATTAAAGCAGCTTCTTTAACTTAGCGGATAGCTGCTAAGGCAATGAAGGGGTTAAGGCACAATAGCAGGTTTATTGAGGGCAGAGGGGGTGAGTGAAGGGGTTACATGGTCCTTCACTCACCCCCTCTGCCCCCAATAAACATTACAATATGTACTACCCACCAATACACAACCCACCCCCTGTGCCTCCACATAAAAACATTTTTATTTTTTTCTGCACAGGATTGATGCCAGAGGCCGTCAGGGGTCCCTTGGTGGTCCCCGTGAGTGTCTTTGGGCCTCCAGGTGGTCCTGGGGGCCCCACAGGGGTCCCCAGATGGTCCCTGCAGGTCTCTGGTTGTCTTCGTGGGTCCCCACTGGCCTGCAGTACCATTCCTGTTGAAAAGAAAAAGTGGAAAACATTGCAATAAATACATCTCCCCCTAACACCTACAGTACAGTAATGGTAAAAATGACTATTATCCAGATATGCTGACTGGCTAATGTTTGATTTTGTAATGATCAAATGAGCTATTATCCATATATGTAGTATGTGTTGAGGGGGTGGGGGTGTATTTATTGCAATGTATTCCACATTTTGTTTTTGCAACAGAATTGGTACCGCAAGCCAGCGGGGACCCACGAGGACCACCGAGGACCCCCAGGGGCCTGTGGGGACCACCCAGGGACCCCTGTGGGGCCCCCAAACATCCGCAGGGACCACCTGGAGGCCCACGGACACTCGCGGGGACCACCCAGGGACACCCGCCAGCCTCTGGCATCAATCCCGTGCACAAAAAAATACAAATGTTTTTATGTGGGGGGCACAAGGGCAGACAGCAGACATTTTTACCGGTACCATGGCTGCCCTCAGGATCGTCAAGAAGCGGACAAAGAAGTTCATCCGCCACCAGTCAGATCGCTATGTCAAGATTAAGCGTAACTGGCGTAAGCCCAGGGGTATCGACAACAGAGTCCGCAGGAGGTTCAATGGACAGATCCTGATGCCCAACATCGGTTAAGGGAGTAACAAGAAGGTGGGTTGTGTATTGGTGGTTAGTACATATTAGTTATTAGAAAAAAAAAACATTTTAAATCGCTCATCCTTGTAATCTTTCTATTTTCTTTGTTCTAGGTAAGTAACATGGTGCATGAGGATAAACACAATAATTACAAGATATGATCAAAGAAGATCCAAACAAAGAATCCTCCACTAGATTGCACTCTGTGTTACCATGTATTGTATAAATTTGGACAAATTGTCCCAACAGAATTTCTTGCTCCACAAATGACTATCAATTGATCAGCTACCCAGATTAAAAATAAAAAACAATAAAACTTTATTACATCAATTCATTTGTGACTGTGCAATTTATTTACAGTGTATATTGTTTAAAAATCCCTATTGGAGTAAAGTAGACTAGATTTACCGTATATCCTTAAAGCTGCAGTTCAGTCTTTTTATTTTTTTACTTCAATAGTTTCATGTGGGCAATCTCTAATTACCTAAAGAACTGTATAGCTGCCAGTCAATTCGTTCTCCATGTATTGATCGACGAAATTTGGTGACATCAATAGAGAAGAGATATGTTTTTCTTCTGCTTCTGTCACTCAGTGGAAGCTCATGAATATTCATGAGCACTCCTGCACTGACATGTGCTAGAGCAGGCCTGCACAACATATGGCCCGCGGGCTGCATGCGGCCCGCCCGGCCTCTCTGTGCAGCCCGCAATGAGATTTAAAAAAAAAAACTTTAAAAAAAAAATGGCGGCGATTCCCCGCGGTCCCGGGGGTGATGTGAGGTGCATTGAGGTGAGGTGCAGGGGGGTGATGTGCAGGGGGAGGTGAGGTACAGGGGAGGTGAGGTGCAGGAGGGGTGATGTGAGGTGCAGGGGGTGAGGTGCAGGGGTGATTGGAGTTGCAGGGGGGGTGATTGGAGGTTCAGGGGGTGATTGGAGGTGCAGGGGGGGTGATTGGAGGTGCAGGGGGGTGATTGGAGGTGCAGGGGGTGATAGGAGGTGATTGGAGGTGCAGGGGGGGTGATTGGAGGTGCAGGGGGGGTCATTGGAGGTCTGGGGGGGGGTAATTGGAGGTGCAGGGGGGTCACTGGAGGGGAAGGGGGGTCATTGGAGGTGCAGGGGGGGTCATTGGAGGTGCAGGGGGGGTCATTGGAGGTGCAGGGGAGGGTGGTTGGAGGTGCAGGGGGGTGATTGGAGGTGCAGGGGGGATGATTGGAGGTGCAAGGGGGGAGAGTGATGTGAGGTGCAGGGGGGAGAGTGATGTGAGGTGCAGGGGGGGAGAGTGATGTGAGGTGCAGGGGGGGAGAGTGATGTGAGGTGCAGGGGGGGAGAGTGATGTGAGGTGCAGGGTTGGGAGAATGATGTGAGTTGCAGGGGGGAGAAGGATGTGAGGTGCAGGGGGGATGGGATGTGTGTGGTGTGCAGGGGGGTATTGTGTGTTTGATGTGGAGAGGGAGTATTATGTGTGTGGGTGAGGGGGAGAGATCGGGGTATGAGAGATAGATGGGGAGTATCGCAAAGGTTGATAGTGAGGGGTTCTGGGGGAGATATGAGGATGATGATGATGAGAGGTGCTGGAGGAGAGATGATGATGATGATGATGATGATGATGATGATTTTACCCGTGCGGCCCAATTTTTTTTCCTTGGAGCAGTTCGGCCCTTCTCGCTTTACGAGTTGTGCAGGCCTGTGCTAGAGGGAGGGCAGGGCTGACAAAGGGGTGTGCCAGGGCTTGTGACAGGACATGAAGGGGCAGTGCCTTAGTAAATGGTTGTTAAAATAGAATACAAGAAAATTGGTCTTTCAAAGTTGTTTTTTTAAAAACAGAAAATGCAAAAAGTATTTTTTCTTACTACAGAACTGATTTATTAAAAAAACCACACATGCAGGATATTGACTGAACTGCAGCTTTTAGAGACTTATCACATAAATGTGTGTCTTTCGGTATAATACCAATTGTTTATTCTACTTAGACATCTCAAATACCCTCAGAATGTATCCTTCTATTGGAGTAAATATATACTTACAAAGGGATACTATTATGCAAAGTTTCTAAATATATCTATAAAGTACATACTGGGGATATACATTGCTACTAAGTACACACTGATAAAACATATATGTAATTCTGAGTAATTGTGTGTGCAACAGTGGTAGCCTATTCTATCCTAGTACTTTGACTCAAGACAGCATTGATACCTAAGCGCTATCTTTTGTGAGGTACTTGATTAGGCTTTAGAAAGTATATTATATATATAAAAATAGGCTATATATAGAGCCATTATATATATATATAACAGGCCCTCCTGTTCCTCACAGGTACGCACCACCATAGTACACGTAGCCAGCCCTCACTACACCCTAGGGGCCCAGTCTGCGACCGGGGGAGGAACATGGGTTACATATATATATATATATATATATATATATGTAACCCATGTTCCTCCCCCGGTCGCAGACTGGGCCCCTAGGGTGTAGTGAGGGCTGGCTACGTGTACTATGGTGGTGCGTACCTGTGAGGAACAGGAGGGCCTGAGTTTCCTGCGATGGTATAGGGGACAACTGGGACAGGCTTCTGGGGTATATGCCTTCATCTTCTTAGCAGTAATGGTGCAGCGCCTCCATCACTGGTAAGCCCTTAGGATGTAGGGTGAAATCCTTCCAGAGAGCCCTTTGCTTCAAGGCTAGAGATTTCAGTCTCACACACAAGTCTTTAGTAAAAGCATCAATGTCCTTTTTTCTACAGCAGCAATAGCAGCAGCTGTTCATACACAGCAGCACTCGGGTACAGTGTACAGGATCTTGTCCTCCTCTCCTTCTCCGTCAGGCTGTATCCCTGCAGGATGGGTTGTATGGAGCTCCACTACTCCCGACACCCACCCCAAGGGTATACCCTCTGGGTGGGGCTAGATTCCCCCTCACCCCTGAGCAGGGTGAGGGGCATTGGTCCACCCCACTATAGTGCTATCAGCTCTAAACAGGCTGGGCCTTAGCTTCTCCTAGCACAGGTATCACTCTAAGCATGACTCTCTGGTGAGTCACTCCAACACTTCTGCACCCAGGACAGAACTTCTTGTCTCTTACAGGAACAGGCAACACTAAGTTTAGTCAGCCCCACCCCTCATGATGTCAGCAGGCCCCTCCCCTGTGTCTCATGCCTTCCACACAGAGTCAGGGGGCCTACCTCCTTCAATCAAGGCAGGGCTTGAAGCGGGGGGAAACCCATGATAACTACTGGCGGCCTGCCCTTAGCAGGACTTACACCAGTAGGAGAAAGATATATAGCTCATAATCTTACCGGGGCTACACTCTCCCTCAGGTGGAATCCAATGGTCCCCACTTGGACCTAACTTTAGCAGCACCATCCTGCAGGTGAACATCTGAGAAACAAACACATTGCATGTTAGGATTATGCATCAGACCATCCACCAGATGGCGTAAAACAACAGCACACAGTTACTCCCAACAGGGAGAACCAACTAATAATAGTGTCTTGGGTCAGGCTTTCGTACTTCCCGCCCATTATGATCTGTCACGGTTATATAGTATGGCTGTACCGACCCAGATTCTGTCCGATGCACCACACTGTGCATGTATATACATTTTCCCACACTCCAGGCCCGAACTACATCACTTATCTTGTCCTCATTGTGATAGCCTGCCTTCCTGAACCTCGTTCGCAAGTACTCCATCACTGCCTCCCTGAGCCAGCTATCTCTGTGCTCCTCTATTTCACTCATTATCGGCTCAGGCACATAAGGGAAATCATAGCCGTGCGATTGCCTATACCTAGCCACTATGGCCCTGTCTGCTTGGCTCAATTTTGTAAGTTTCCAGTTACCTGCCCTGCTTGGCAGTACCCAAAACTCAGGTTCCGCTGGGGCAATATCATCGTACAATATAGCAGCCCCTTTGGGAAGGATGTTATTCTGCTCTATCTCCTGGTATCAGTGCTCTAACTCATCTGCCACCTCCTGGGGAGTAAAGGCGCCTACGGCCCACCAATGGTCGACTATGTTGTTCCTGATCACCAGGAACCTCCTACGGTCCATCCCCTTGTGGTAGCCTGTAAACAGGGGTGCCGACCACTTGTCACGGTGCTCGTACTCTGACACTGCACTGGAAGTACCTGTCTCTGACTCTGTTTGTGATGACACACCGGACGTGACTGCCTCAGTAGAGTGCGAGCCTCTGCGTCTACCTCTTGTATCGGTGTAGATGGTGGGGTTCATTTTGAGGACCACTTTACTTATAGGCCCTGCCTCCGCAGTAGTGTGGGACCCTCGGGCCCTCCCTCTAGACACAGGAGAAAATGATATAGGATTAGACACACGAATCACATTGTCATAGGGTACCTCCCCATCAGATCCCTCGTCACTCAATTCCCAATCCCTCCAATCCTTGGAATATTTGGGGTTCTTGCTTAATTAATCCCCGCTAGGTCCCGGTGTCATGACGCGTGATGGGGCAGGGGCAGTGGCCAGGGCAAGGGTGCTAGGGGTTGGGACTGGGGCATCGGCAATGTCCGTGTCAATGTCCAGCAAGCGGGTAATGCCACGACCGATAGGCACCTTCCTGCTTGCCCTCTCCGGCGTGCTTCGTGCTCCTCAGTGAACGCCGTGGCGGTCAAGGGTGGCAAGTGCAGCTGCCATGGCTGCTCCTCGGGCCACAAATATGGCCGCCGGGCCTCCGTGCCAGCCGTAACCGGAAGTGTCATCATCGTGGGAGCCCGCGGAATCTCCATCCGCTCCGTGGTCTCGCACCGGAAGTGCGTCGAGGACCGGAAGGGGCGATGGTGGATCATCCGGTCCGCGGACGGGCAGGTAGGCCGCAAGCCTTTCTCTCTCGCTCTCTGCAAGTTCCTTCTTCGCCTGGTGGGAGTAAGGGGGTGGGGGTGTCTCCTTACCACTCCGCTGCCGGCTGATGATCTCTGGTTCCTCCGGAGCCGTCTCGGATCCCGTCTCCGCCGCACTGGGAGTCACTACGGCCGTGGGACTTCTACGGGCCTCAGGCCACACCAGCGCTCGCCGTCGGTGGGTGTCCGGACTCGTCTTCTCCCTCTCTCCGGTAAGTGGACCGCCATCTTTCTTACAGCTGGGGTGGTTCACCGGTAGGCGCATCGCCACCGTTGAAATGCCATCTTCTTCCTCCGAAGATGACTTGCTCGGATCCTCCGCTAGGGAGTCACCTGGGTCTTTTGCGGCACCGCCAGTGGGTAGTGGTTCGAAACGGGCCCGCTCCGGTACCTCCACTATGGTCGCGCTCTTCTCCGCCGGAACATCGCTTGGCTCTGTAGTTGGCTGGGCCTTGGTTCCCACCTCAGCGGTGATGCAGGGAACTAGGGCAGCCTCGTCTGCCGCCTCCGCCACCTCCGTTAGAGTTCCCGGAGAGGCACCCCGAGGGGTCTTGATCATAGGTCATGGCTCAGTAGGCCACAGGTAGAATGTGCCACATTGAGGGCATCGTGCCTTCGTGTTTGGGGCCGGTCCGGGTGTCCTGCAGCGTATGCACAGGCACCGGAGGTACTCTCAGCCGTCGAGCTCCACTACCAGGAAGCCTCCTGGGAACTGGAAGGTGGTCATGTTTAGTTCTGACATATTGCACGCAGGGGTTGAACAGTTCAATGTTTCAGCTCCTCTCTTTGTGAATGTCAGACAAAAGTTAAGTTCCTCGCTTTCACTTGCTGTCCCTCCGTTCTCTGGAGTGGACGCTTCTGATTGGCTCTCCTTGTGCACCCTCCCTCTGGTGGAAACAAGGGGAGGGGCACTCCTTCGCTCAGTGTGACGTGGCCTTGTCTGTCGGCCAGTCACAGCACAGGTGGGTGGGCTTTCGGCTTTCGCACCGCTCCGCTCCTTTTGCAGGGGATCTGGGTTTGGCGCCAAATCCCTGCACATCTCCCGCCACATTTCTCTAACAGTCTCTTTGCACGCTTCACGTGCGCGATCCAGGATTGGCGGGAGTTGCCATTTTGGGACGGCTGCTAGCTGCTGGGCCATGGATGGCGCTGCTGTCGCCATTTCTAACTCTTTCTGGCTCAGCGGAGCACATGTAGTGACGGCCGCCATCTTTAATTAGCCCTCCAAATGTATGAGTTCACTATTCTCAGTGTCTAGTGCAGAACTCATTCCTAGACACTGACTGTTCTCACACTGTTCACTGAATGCTCTCTGCATACTCTCTGAATACTTTGCCCACTGATATGATGTGGCATACTCCAGGCTAGGCAGAACTCTTTCTCTGTGCACCGCACTCGCTGACGGTTCCTGCAAGTACTCTGTGGTTTGTTTTATGTGGGTGCTGGCTAGTGTACCGAGCATCTCCCTAAGTACGGGCGTCTCCTACTTTTGGCCACTCATAGTGCGGGCCCTGGGCCACGGTCCCTGGACTAGTTAACAAGCTAACCCCCCCAGTTGCCTCACACTATCTGCCTCTAGGGACTAGGTCAGCTATAGCCACACACCCATCTTACATCACCCTCTTAGGGCACCCAGGGCGTACTGTGCGAGAGTCCACGCTCCCTTGACTACCCCTGGTATGCATATATGCCCTACTCTCTACAGCACTTGCATGGAAGGTGCACTTAGCTCTTCCAGCTCTGCTTCGCTGAAAGCCTGTCCTGTTCTGGTTCTCAGCAGGTCGCCTCCAAATGTAACCCATGTTCCCCTCCCTCCCGATCGCAGACTGGACCCCTAGGGTGTAGTGAGGGCTGGCTATGTGTACTATGGTGGTGTGTACCTGTGAGGAACAGGAGGGCCTGAGTCTCCCGCGATGGTATAGGGGACAACAGAGACAGGCTTCTGGGGTATGTGCCTTCATCCTCTTAGCAGTAACGGTGCGACACCCACCCCAAGGGTATACCCTCTGGGTGAGGCTAGATTCCCCCCTCACCCCCTGAGCAGGGTGAGGGGCATTGGTCCACCTCACTATAGTGCTATCAGCTCTAAACAGGCTGGGCCTTAGCTTCTCCTCCTAGCACAGGTATCACTCTAAGCATGACTCTTTGGTCAGTCACTCCAACACTTCGGCACCCAGGACAGAACTGCTTGTCTCTTACAGGAACAGGCATCACTAAGTTTAGTCAGCCCCACCCCTCATGATGTCAGCAGGCCCCTCCCCTGTGTCTCATGCCTTCCACACAGAGTCAGGGGGCCTACCTCCATCAATCAAGGCAGGGCTTGAAGCGGGGGGAAACCCATGATAACTACTGGCGGCCTGCCCTTAGCAGAACTTACACCAGTAGGAGAAAGATATATAGCCCAAAATCTTACCGGGGCTACATATATATATATATATATATCCCTTGCTGCAGTGGAAGCGCTGTATGCTGGGTGACAATGGGGAAAGACAGGGTTGCAGACCTGTCTAAGACATGCAAATGAACATACAGTAATATTTACAGTTGCTTTATGCTTTACTGTGGAGGGTTTTTGTCACTTTTTTTACCCACCATAACCTTAATGACAGTGGTGATTACCTAGTCTAGTCTCAAACCTGCTAGCCATTAAGACCAGCCTCACACTGATGATACGCATCAAGGTTGAAACATGTATGTGAGTGGGTCTAATGGCTTTGCATCTCATCCCAGCCTCTGTCTAAAAGCTGTGTTTAAAACAGCATGCATTGGCTTGAGGATTGGCTTGTGTAATACGAGCTTGAGACAAAAGGTGGCACTGAGTGCTCATTTGCATGTCATTTCCCAGAATCCCTTGCTGCAGTGGAAGCGCTGTATGCTGGGTGACAATGGGGAAAGACAGGGTTGCAGACCTGTCTAAGACATGCAAATGAACATACAGTAATATTTACAGTTGCTATATATATATATATATATATATATATATATATATATATATATATATATATATATATCCATACATATACATATATAATCCAATAGAGGGATACATTCCGAGGGTATTTGATATGTCAAAGTAGACGAAACAATTGGTATTATACCGGAAGACATACATTTGTGTGATAATAAGTCTCTTAAGGACTACCCCCTTCACTCACCCCCTCTGGCCCCAATAAATCAGATGTTGTTCCTTAACCCCTTCATTGCCTTAGCGGTTAGCCACTAAGGTAATGAAGTTACCTGTAAATACATTTTTATTGTATGGGATTCATGCTGGGGGTCTCCGGTGCTGATAATAATTAGTATCAGCTCCGGAGAACTCCGGCATCAATCAAATGCAGGAATTTTTTTTTCTAAGTCCCTTTCTTGCCCCTTCTCGACAGCTTTTCACCACCCTCATGCCAACTTTTCCTGCCATGAGGATTTTGATAGGAAATATCCATTCTAGAGCTGTGATTAGCCTTGATAAGCTAATCAGGGCTACTAGAATTGTGCGAGTTTGAAAACCTGCCGATAAGTGGCTTATCGCCGATGGTTTCGCGATTTTTTTTTCCCTCCGGGGAACTTATCGGTGATTTGGCGAAAAGGCCTCAATAAGTAGCTTATTGGTGCTAAGTGTATAGGCATGAATGTAATCAGGAAAATGCAGGTTGTAATTTCTCTCCAGAAGGACTTGTATAGGCTGGAATTTTGGGCAGGTAAATGACATATGAGGTGTAATACAGATAAAGGTAAGGCTATGCCTTTTGGGAAACAAGAACAAACAGGTAATTTACAAGTTAAGTTGGGCAAAATGAGGTGATTTCTTGATGCAGAAGGATTTAGGAGTGCTTGTAGACAGGAGGCTTAGCAATAGTGCCCAATGTCAGGCAGTAGCTGCAAAGGCAAATACAATTTTATCTTCATTAAAGTGGTTATGGATGTAAGAGAAATAAGCATAACTATTCTACAGTATAAAGCATTAGTAAGACCACACCTTCAATATGGAGTACAGTTTATTGAACCCCTCCATAAAAAAAAAACATTATGGGAAAAGGGCAGAGAAGATTAATAAAAGGGGTGGATAATCTGATTTATGGGGAGAGACTAGCTAAATTAAATTTGTTTACATTAGAAATAGGCATCTTAAAGGGGATTTGATAACTATACAAAAATATTCGTGGTCAATACAAGGAGCTTTCAAAATGACTATTCATACCAAGGGCAGTACAAATGGCACAGGCTCAACCCTTAAGGTTGGAGGAAAGGAGATTTCACCAGCAACAAACATAAGGGTTATTTACAGTAAGGTCAGTTAAAATGTGGAATGCATTACCAATGGAGACTGTGATGGCAGATACAATGGATATTTTCAAAAGAAGGTTAGACATCTTTATAGAAAAGAAAGGTATAAAGGGATATAACAAATATGTATACAGGTGAAGGATGTGGATCCAGGAAGAAATATAATTGCCATTGTTGGTGTCAGGGAGGATTTTTTTTCTATCATTGGATAATCTTTAACTGTCTTTATATGCTTGCATTCCTGTGGATCAAAATAGTAGAAATACAAATATAGGATAAGTATCTGTTGTTTAAATCTAATATAGGCTGAATTTGATGGACATATGCCTTTTTTCATTCACTATGCAACTGTGTACAGTAAGAACAAAATATTGCTATAATATAAAAAAAAAATAGGAAAAATGTTTGCTGAAAGTCTTACAGGATCTTCCAATAAATTAAATGGTTGGTAATTGTGCTAGTAATAGTAGTGTTTTATAACATTTACAGTGTACCTAACACATCCAAGTTGGAAATACAGTACATTACTGTACATAACGTACACAGACTTTCAATAGAATAATTGAATAATGAAAACAGCAGGCCATATTCAATAAAATCTGGTAAATTACCTTTGGGGAAAAAACAACTGATTTAGCCAGCTTTATTTTTAAAGCACAATATCATCGAGTTTCCATAGTATTCAATTGATAATGCAGAATATCACATAATATCCCACTATAATGTGCCAGCGGGAGCAAATACTCTTCCTACATCTGTTTATTACTGTTCTTTGTGTGGAAATCTTATAAAAATATGACCTAATTAAATATTAACCCTTCGGGTGCCCACTGACGTAGCTACTACATCATGAGTTCTGGCACTTCAGGCACTTCATGACGTAATAGTTACGTCATAATCTTATTGCTTGTTTTTGTACCCAATCTATTAAGTAGAGGAGTGGAAGAGGAGAACTCCAGCGGAAGAAGTGGACTCCTCTTCCATTCCATTGTCAATGACGGACCGTTCTCGTGATCGTGAGTGCCCTTCGGCATTCAATGGGTTAATTATTTCCTAAAGATTTGTGCACAAAGCAATTGCTATGGTTAATGCTGATTTTCATTAAAAGGGAAACGTTGCAATAATGCTGGCGATATACAGTACAGTTGCAGTTTTTTTTAACCCTTTTACCTTATCATGTAGTGCGGCATCCATCCCTATGGATGATGCCAGAAATATATTGAAACATCCTGATTTAGTAGAACCAGAATGGGGAAAAAAATGGAGTACTACTGCTGGAACAATTGGAAGAAAAAGGCTGAGAGTGCGCGTTCCATAAAATATTTTATTTATTGGTCATAAAGACAAAAAGGAGCGAAGGTGTAGTCCCACCAACGTGTTTCACGCCGTTGCGTTTTATTAAGGTATACATTCTGGTGTGCCAAGAATACATTTCTAGGTCTATAACAATTATCATTAACTTATCCATAATCATACCTGGGAGTCTCCCTCTGTCGCCCTCAGCGACTTCCGTGTGACATCCTCCCGTCCTGCGCATGACCTCGGTGTCCGAGCCGCGTCACATGGCCATGGCCAGTGTGTAACACCATGCCGCCCCGGCAAGGAGAACAATGCGCATACACATTTCATGAGTGCCCAAGGGCCGTTCTATACTGTGTGCGGCCGTGGAGACAACTAGTACTACCCGAACGACTACAGTACTTGGTACTGAGGGCTCTACACGATGAACATGGTCATTTGGGAGTTGACAAGACTTTCGGCCTAGTGAGAGATCGATTTTTCTGGCCCAAAATGAGAGAAGCAGTAGAGCATCACTGTCAACGGTGTGTGCGGTGTATTCAACGAAAGACATTGCCCACCAGGGCCGCCCCAATGGGCCACTTAAAAAGCACAGGGCCTATGGACTTAGTGTGTATGGACTTCCTATGCATTGAACCTGACAGCCGCGGCATAGGCAATGTGCTGGTCATCACGGATCATTACACCCACTACGCCCAGGCCTTCCCGACCAAAGATCAGAAAGCCATTACGGTGGCCAAGATGCTCTGGGAATAGTACTTTATGCATTACGGGCTCCCTCAACGACTTCATTCCGATCAGGGAAGAGACTTTGAAAGCAACTTAATAAAAGAACTGCTGAAAATCTTGCACATCGCTAAGTCTCGAACTACCCCTACCACCCCAAAGGGGATGCATTGCCGGAACGGTTCAATCGCACGTTATTGGACATGCTAGGCACCTTAACGGGGGTGGAAAAGACTGAATGGAGTCAACATGTGGAAACACTAGTGCATGCCTACAATTGCACGCGACATGACTCCCCGGGATTCTCTCCGTACTTCCTCATGTTTGGATGAGAAGCGCGACTGCCGGTGGATATACGATTGAGAGTCTCCACTGATGGGGTACATAACATTACTCATTTCCGATATGTACGGCGATTGCAAGAGAATCTGCAGCGGGCCTACGTACAAGCTGAGAAATCCAATGAAAAATGAACATCGGGAATAAACGGCGGTACGATCACAAAGTTAAACACAGAGACATTAAACCAGGTGACACAGTACTCCTCCATAACCTGGGAGTGCCGGGAAAACATAAATTGGCTGACCGATGTAGGGAGGGAGTGTACGAGGTAGCCTCACAAATGCCCGGCCTTCCCGTCTACAGCATCAAGGACTCGGAGGGTCGGGTGAAGACATGGCACCAGAATCATTTGCTCCCTATTCCCCGAGTGGAGGAAGGGGATTTGGAGTGGCCTGCATCCTCGTTGGATGGGGAAGGGACATTGGAAGACGACATGCCAGGGAACTCAACCGTTCAGGAAGATCCACAAGAGGGAACTTCTCAAAGGGGCCTTCAACAGCATATACCTCCCGGCGGAGCTACGGGTAAAGGGCACGGGGAGCATTCACCCCAGGGGGTGGCTCCGGAAAATTCATCACTGGACCCACTAAGCCCGTGTTTTGCACCGAGTCAGGATAATTTAGAGACTGTAACCCCCTCAAGGGAAGAACTCGAGATTCAAGACCAAGATAGTCCCTTCCCCAAGGGAGTGACCGAACAATCGTTAAGGTGAAGCCAAAGGAACGGGCAACCTCCCATGAGGATGGCCTACAATCAGTTTTGGGCACCCCACTATGAGGCTCAGCAGTCGGCCCGCAGCCGTATGCAATCAGTAATTGTGATGTTTAGCAAAATGTACAATCTGATTTAAGAGAGTGATATGTCGTGTGTTATGCAATTTTTCATTATATAAATGTTGTACCAGTTTAAAGGTATTGTCCAAGCGGGGTCGTTGGAATCCACAGGGGGGAGGATGTAGCCGGGACCCCGTTTTCTCCCCCAATTGTGTTGTGTGGTGGGAGATGTGCACCTAGGGAACGCTCCGATAATGGAGGTTCCGTGCAGAGGGAGCCGCCATGTTAGGTTGGTGCCAGCGCAGCCTTGGTCCGACCGGAGGTTGCGCATGCGCAGGGCAGGAACAAAAGCCCGCGAAGGAGGAGAGCTAGGGGAGGAGGGGAGTTAGGGGACTAGGGGTCCCAGCAGCCCCCACGTTTCCCCCATGACGCGCCAGAACCAATCAGGTACGAGATTAGGGAGGAAAAGGAAGTGGTGGGGCGCACGAGGAGGGAGAGCTAGCTGTCGGAGGAAGGAGCTCCGGTATAGAGAGGCAGCTGCCCCTACCTAGGCCGCCTGCCCCAGGCCCAGTTAGAACCTGAGCCCCAGTAGCGTGCAGCGGAGCCATAGTCAGGTTCCGGATCCCCTTACTGTGCTACAAATCACACCAGGACAGTTCTAAATCCGCGGGAGGCCTGGGACCAGGCCCCGCTACTAAGTCACAGCGTGTCTGGGTGGGATCGCCCCGGACACCTATGGGTGATGTCATCTACGCCCTCGCCGATCCTTTGTGAAGATAGTTGCAGAACCGGGTACAGGAGTGCCCGGCAGGTAAAAGTCAAGTGCACCAACGGTACCATTCTCACTCCAGGACACGGTGGCTGCGCAGTCACACACTTATACATCCACTGACTCATTTGGGGGGGTGGGGAATGTATTCCAAGAGGGAACTGGACACGGGGTGGGATCACCCGGTGGAGGGAGAGGGAGAGTGAGCGTTCAAGGACGCTGGTAGTAGTGTCTCCTCTAGAGAGGGGCACCTGTGATTACGTTGCTGGTTGCTATAAGTAAAACATATTGGTTACGGTATATTGCTGTGTGTGTGTGTTCATGTACATAAGTTCCTGCGAAGACCCACTTCCCCTAGGGCAGAAGCTATCGCAGGTGGAGGCGCTGCACCAAGTCATAAGTATTGTGAGCACCCCAGGCTCTCTCCGTGGCAGAGGCTTAGGCCCTGTGAGCCTACAGGTTATATAGCACATGGTAGTGGTCTATGTTCGATAGGAAGCAGGGCTACACTTACTACAGAACTGATTTATTAAAAAAAACACACATGCAGGATATTGCATGAACTGCAGCTTTAACTCACTGCTAAAGGGCAAAATCCCTAACTGCAGGGGCCTTCCCTACAGCAGCCACAAACTCAAACAATGTCTCAGGGCCTATCTGGGGCCTAGGGGATTTCTCTGGCCTAGTGCAGGGGCTACTGGCCTCCCTGCACCTACACCCTCCCCTGTCTGTGTCCCGGCTCCTACTCATCTGCATGGTCTCTGCCTGATGACTATATCCTGTCTGCCAGGGGAATCCGAGAGCCCTATTGGCTGTAATGAGTCACCTGTGCTCCAGCCCCTGGAGCTGCTGGGAGTTGTAGTCCCTTGCAGAGCTCTTTGCTATTGGGGCCACGTGCACGATCTCTATTGCGCATGCGCGAATCTATAATGGCCACCACCGCACTCAACTGCGCAAGCGAGAATCTAAGCAGACCCTGAGCTACGGAGCGCCATTCTGCCCATTCCGCAAACGTTCTGCACATGCGCGAACCTTTGCCTGTGCGCACACAAAACATGCCAGCACCCTGCAGAGGTTTATTTTCTTCATCCTCTCCCCTGTTGGTCGGTTCCACGCACACTAGCCTCAGCCAACTAAAACTGCTGCGCGCGCATGCAGTATAGAACAGCCCATACATGCCTACAAGCGTGTGTACTAGGTTTCAAACTGAAAACTGTTATGTAGACCAAAATGTCTGGTCTTATACTGTACATTCTAGTATCTGTTTATCGCTCTTAGCACCACACAATGTTTCCATTTTTATCCTGATTTAGTAGTAAGGAACAGATCCCATACTGTATCAGTGCATTCAAAAACCCTTGTTTTATTTAAAAAAATATAAACAGTATAAATGTTCTTGAATTGTTTCCAAGGGTCTTCCTCTTGTTAGAAATCGAGGATTTACAGTGGCGGCCGCCTTTAGCCTTGTGCGGCTGTAGCGGCGCAATTCTGATAACCGCGGGCAGATGCAGTATGTTTTTTTTTGTCCGGAGTGTATTGCGGTATTTTAGCGCTCGTAATGTATTAGCATTTTATTATCGCTGTGCGCAATACTGCAATACCGTCTAAAAACTCAGGGGGGCGTTTGCGAAGTGTTGTCTTCGAAGTCTAATACTTTAGCAGTTCAACCTACGTCAGTACACAGTCTGCGTGTGCGCGCGCAGTAATTGTAAATTTGCATATTTATACATGTATTTGCAGTGCTGTACTGTATGTCTCATTTGAAAATTGTTGAAACGCATAGGCGTGTGCTGTAACAGTATCACATTTCGGTATATACAGCGCTCTCCCCTCGCTTGCCCCCGCACACACAGGCTAATTTACTGCACTGCAGTATTTCAACTTCTTATCTTATCCCCAGTGCAGTACACCTCTCCCACATCATTCCTTTGAATGTGTGTATTTCTGGTTTCAATCACATTCCTGCTTGATAGCTGATGATTACTGCACATGCGCCTGTAATTTCACCACTGCTTGCTTGCGAAGTTCAAGAGTGAGTGACCAAAAAAAAATTCTCCTCATTTTTTATCTTGATTTTCTCCACAAACCTGCCTAGACCAACTTGATATTACGATATTCAAACTGTGCTGTGGCTTTTGACTGCGACCCTGTGCGTTTGACTGCACATGGTTGATTTGTGTGCTTTTTATGTACTGTATTTGGGGGCGTAGGGATCAAATTATTATGTTGACCTGCCTTTTGAAATTATGTCATTTCTTTGAACTGCAGTACAGCTAATCCTTCATGCAGCTGTACCCTATACCCCCCTCCCCCACGCACACACACACACAAGGCTCGCTCAAGGATTTGAAACTCTTATCGACAGACACCTCCTCTACAGAGTCATTCAGTTTCTGAACTTGCCATTGTGTTTTTAATCCGTCCCTAGCCGAGCATCACCTCTCTGCTGCGCCTCCGTGTAATCCTCTTTGGGATGGGAGCTAGTTGATGATTACTGCGCATGACTCACCCATCCCCCCCCAACCCTTTGAGGCTTTGTTTACAGTAACGCTTTTCAAAATCCCTTCTCGAATTTGATATGTAAATCTGATTTGCACAGCATTGTGAGAATTGAGAGTTAAAATAACCATTATCTGATTCATGTTTGGTATGCAGTAAATTACCACTTTTTGTCATTCTTTCTTTTTCTTTGGTGTAGGTGTGTGGGGGGGGGGGGGGGTTGTTGTCAATGATTATGATTATCATGAATGTAAATAAATATTTATTTAATTTTATCAGGAACAAAAAAAACCAATATAAAAATAATCATGAATAATACAAAATGCAGTCTTTATTAAGTTCTTCTGTCAGATGGAAATTGAGGGCCGGTGGATAATCATGAATAATGCACATTGATATTAATAATATATAATAATAATATATATATATATAGTAATATCATTTTTTCCGTCTTTATCTTCTTCCTCATTCTGTGTACAGTACAGTAGTTCATTGAGAGAGTAGAGGTTTTGTGTACATCATGACTGCAGTTTAGATACTGTACACTTAACTGTACAAACAGTTCAGACTTCACACGATACCCCCCCTCTCCCCCAGGCCATCCTTTTTTTCTTAAAAGACAAGAAAACAAAAAATTAGTGCAGTTATGTGCATACTGTATTGTGTGCTGTGTAGTACTGTCAAACTACTCTATACTGGAACTACTGTATACTGTGACTACTGTTAAATACTTTGTAACCAGATGGATGGTGCTGCTCTCTCTGGAAAAAAAAATCGAGCAGTTACAGTAGCTGCATACTGTATTATGGCATTGTGTACTGTATAGCTACTCCATATTGGACTACAGTATGCAGTTAGTACTGTCAAACTAGTCTATACTGGAACTATTGTGTACTCTGACTACAAGGAAAGAAACAAATCTGTGCCATACTTACCTGTATCATACTGTACTTACAATACTACAGTACAGTACTATACCATACTACCTTCCTGTTGCTTGCTCATTACGCGCGATCAGAATGGGCAACACAATCGCAATATGGTCAATATATTTATTGCATCGTTCCACGGTGAGTACATCGTTCCAAAAACTCATTATGCCTTGCGCCAACTCATCCTTTATGGAGGGTTTCACGACTTTTCGGATATGGTCCTTCAGCTGATGCCAGACCATTTCGATAGGATTGAAGTCTGGCGATCTATCATTGGAGGGTGAAAAAAAGGACAATTAGTTTAAGAGATACAGTACACAGTAAAAACAGTGGGAAAAAATGAGACACGGTTACCGCACTTACTCCGCTGGCGTCTTCACCCAGTTGATACCACGCTCAAGGATATGCGCTGTTGATGCGGTGTGCTTCGGATCGTTGTCCTGGTAGAAACGGTGACCATCCGGGAACTCACGTGTGATGTATTCCACAATCTCAGGCACAATTTTCTCTTGGAAGAAAGCTTTATTCATGATTCCTATAACAAGAAAAGAAAAGTGCTCAAAAAACTGCACACTAGTACAGTACAGTGCGTAAGGCAAAAGCGTGTGACATACATTTTACTGTACCTTCAAAGATGACGATGCATCCTTGTCCACGCCTAGAGATGGCACCCCACACATGCATCTTCACTGGGTGTTTTGTACACGGCTTCATAGATATGCGACCTTTTTTGTGGAATGCAAAGGTGGCAAATCTCTCCAGCGAAACAGTAGACTCGTCAGTGAAGATGCAATCCTGGAAAGTTTCTCCACTGTCGATCCATGCCTGGGCCTGGACCACTCTCTTGATTTTGTTAACGTCCCTTACCATAGGGCACACTCTGTAATGACAAGGAATAAATAATTTTAGTGGTACAGTACAGTTTCTTAAACAACACTTTTACCTCCTGTACTGTCCAGTACTAACCTCACACGTCCATATTTCCATACAATTCTGCGTCACATCTTCTTTATGCTAGTCTCGGATACAGTGAGATTGGGATTTTGCTGCAGAGTGTATTTGACCCTTAATGCACTCTTCTTATCATTCTCTTCACTTATTTTGTCGACCAGAAGAGTTGTCTCCCTACAATGTACAGAAAAACAACAATCCGGTAAGTTACAGTGCGGTAGGCCACAAGCACAGCACATCATTTGCAGTAAAAATAGTATACAATGAGATAGATCTACACAATATATTGCTCTATAAATATGTAGCAATATAAACAATATATATACTGTAGTTATATAAATATACCGAAATAACTATAAAATTAGAGAGATCTACACAATATATTGTTCTATTAATATGCAGCAATATAAACAATATATATACCGTATTATATAGTTATATAAATATACTTACGCGTTAGTTACTGTTGGTGTACTCGTGCATTGTCTGTTTTTTCCGTGTGCATGATAGCACACGGTGGTTGATGGCACAACGAGGCCAGAAGCAGCTAACCAGCGTTGGATATCTGCAATTCGGTGTCCGCTCGTGTACATCTCCTTAATTCTGATGCTGAGATCCTTTGAAATCTTTTTAACAGGCATTGCTGCCAGTAGAAAGAAATACAAACACAAGAATGTATATTCGATGTTTAGTCAATGTGTATTCAATGTGCAGTGAATCCACAAAATGGATGGTGTATTTATACGTTAATGACTCACATTAGAGTATGCCCACTTTTAACACCTGTACCTCGTCGCCATGCATAAAAGGTTACACACTTTGCATAGCCTCCCACTCGATGATCTGTATCTGAACTTGCCCTTGTCCAGATACTGCATTGTGCCATCTGCTTCCATGGATCAACCCCGATTCTACAGACGCAGGAAGCCACTCGCCTCTGACGTGCCTGTCGCACCGAAAAAGCGAAAGGCGGCAGCCGTTTCCAAGCCAAGGCCAAAGCGACAGGCTAAGGCTAATAAAGAAAACCTTCTGCTGACCCCAAAGGCTAAGGGTTTTAAAACACGTAAGCCTTATTATGTCAAGAAGAAATACGGTGATGTACACTCAACGCAAAACAAATGGCAGCCAACCCATCGAACCCGCAGACCACTTCCTCCAATACACTTCGACGACTCTGCCGCCGCTCTCCCGGAAATCTACAGCCCATCTTCTCCACTACTCGTCCACGACGCTGCCGCCGCTCTCCCGGAAACCCACAAGCCATCTTCGCCACTGCTCTTCGACGACGCTGCCGCTGGTGCCCCTGAAATCCACGGGTCACTTTCTCCATTATGCTTAGACGACTCTGCCGTTTCTCGCCCGGAAATCCACAGGTCACTTTCTCCATCCCTCTTCGACGACGGTGCCGCTTCTCCTCTCCTGGAAATCCACAGGTCACCTCCTCCATCCTTCTTCGGCGACGCTGCCGCTTCTCTCCAATCAACCCCCATCTCCTCCTCCGTAGCACCCATCCACCCAGATGTCCACAGCACGCCATGCACAAGAACCAGCTCTTTAGACCGCATGCTGAATGGGTTAAGTGTGGATATCCCCGGGAACTCTACTGTGCTGATAAAGATAGATCTGCTTCTGGAGACCATGCTAAATATGGATCAACGGATGCAGAAGACGGATCAATGGATGGAGAAGATGGATCGACGGATGGAGAAGATAGAGACTGACATAGCGGGGATACATAATTTGCTCGGTGTTCATGTCCCTGTATCCCCGACGCTGGAGCAGGAGGGTGGCATGGATGCGATGAATGGGACCTTCAACCACCATCCAACACCAAGCGTACCCCCTCCACCAGAAGATTTTGTGTACATGTATGTCGTTGAGGAGGATAACATGACAACCCCGTCAAGACCACGCCAGGAGACAACACGGCGACCAAGACAGGAGGAAAGCTTCCTCCCAGACAACCTACCCTCACCCGCCGCCACAAGCACACCCGCTCACAGAAGAACACCCGCTTCCAGAACCCAACCTACATACGCTTGCATCGATACAGTGCCCGACATCATCCTGCGCGAGCTGCAACTGGCACTCAGGGAGAAGTATAAGGTGATGAGTGCTGGTTTACCCCACAAGTATGCCATGTCAATTTTTAAGCATCACGTGTCCTACTTGGTGTACTGCGGGTGGGCCTACAAAGTGGACTACGAAGGAAATCGCGAAAAAAGGGCGCTTCCTGAAAATTTAAGAAGGACTATTGTGGAGGAATTGCGGCGCTATTTTTCAATTACAGATCCTTTAATGAAAAGCGTTCGAGACTCCATCAATGGCATTTTGCGCCATACAAGGCATCGGCCCTGGAAGGACAATCTGGTGGGTATCGCATTTGCGTGACTGTTCAACTGTTGTTTATTTTTTGTAAATGTTTTTGTAAATGTTTTGACTTTCTGTACTTTAATAAAGGAGATCTTGCGTGTTTTAACATGTATTAATAAAGAAATGTTTTTACTTAATGTACACACTGGACCTGCACAATTCCAGTCCCCGAGGGCCGCAAACAGGCCCGGTTTTCAAGGTTATCCTGAAAACCGGGCCTGTTTGCGGTCCTCGAGGACTGAAGTTGTGCAGGCCTGACTGTAAATGTTTTGACTTTCTGTACTTTAATAAAGGAGATATTGCGTTTTTTAAATTTCATGAATCAATAATTTTTTTTTAATAACACCATGTGACTGTAAACCATACTGACTGACTGTAAATGTTTTGACTTTCTGTACATACATGTTTTCACTAGCAGTAAACCATACACCTGTTGATGTTTTTAATTGCTGTACACTTAAAATGTTTTTACATTGCACAGTATTTGTAAATAAATGTTTTTGTACTTACTCCACCAATAAAAGAAAATGTTGATTTGTTTTAAATTGTTCCATTGTCTCCTTTTATACTGTAACAAAATACAGTGTTTCTAGAATGTACAGTACTGTCCAGGCATACTGTACTGTATACTGTAGGCATGCTCAGTACTGTACATCACAAGAGTATTAAAACAATACATGCTGCACGGGTATAGAATACACATATGTACTGGAATACATGTAGAATAAATGCATACTTTTTATTTCTTCGGGATTATTATACAGTATATATAAAAAAGTATTGTATACAGTACGGCCTGAAAACATCAGCATACTGTTTCAGGTATTCTATCCTAATCAATAACAACGGCCACTAAACTGTAGACTCCAGTACGTGGTTTTTTAAATCCGATTCAGCAATGTGCAGGCATTGTTACACAGAGCAATATTATCCATCGAAATCCCACCATTCGCCGTTTTCCGCATGAGATGACAAAGTTTTCTTTTCTGAGGAAAAACAAAAGTACAAGTTTTACTGTAATGGTCAGTCCCCTAAAGAAGTTCCCACAGTCAGCCCCACCAATAATTTTCTCGGGGGGCATCTTCTGTTCACATGCGCATGCGCCTACCGTCGATGTGATGACACGCATACATTATGCGTTTCAAGAAAGTTCCAATGCGCATGCGCCTAGCTTTTCACCAATTGTGCAGTATCTACTGTAGAAGCCACTCAGCCAATGATATTGCTTACAGGAGAATCGCTTGACTTTTGAATCGCACTGATATTGATATTTTCAAAATAAAAAAAACAGAATAAAATACGGCAACATTACTCACCATAGAATTTCCCAATCAGCTGCCACTGCCTGTCCCGTATTCTTGATCATACACGTCGTTGACAGGTGACAGTGGGACTACTACACCTGTAGTCAGCTGATGAGGCTGGAAATCGCTTAGGTACATGCAAGCTTGCTTGAAACTGTACGTGAAATCCGGCTCAGGCTGCAGGTATCCGTGCGTGGACAGACAGCAAGGGTTGTCACTGACGGTCGGACCGTTATTGGAAGCCGGTGCTGGTGCTGGCGCATTGCTTGCCAGCGACTGAAGTTTCTTACTTGGTTTTAACACGACCTTTCGCCTTTTGCCGTCTGCATGATCATAGATACGGGAAAAACCCGGTGATACACACCAATACCCTCCAATAAAATCGGGATCAATACGAAAAAAACATGGATCGCTACATAACTTTTTCCTTATTGCATGCTTCCACACATGAGGATCTGGCAAAAAATTGTAAAAGTCATAGTTTTCGATAAAATACTGATACATTTAAACAACTGTTGGCATCTTATCATCTGTTGCATTAATCGCGGCCCATATTAAATAAGCATGTACACGGGCAAAACACAATGTTTTAACCCCTCAGGTGCTCACAAGAATAATAACGGGTGCTGTTGTATGTTACTCCAAATGCAATAGCTTAATAGTAGTTACTCACTCCACATAGCTATACATTATTTATTATTCAAACATTGTCTTTCCCAGCAGCTGGCTCCAAATGAGCTCTAGTGGCACTGAGATAGAAAGACTCACTATTTAGATGAAGTGGGCAGTATATTGACTGAAGGGTCCATGTAGCCTATTGATCTGTTAGATCCCTGGTAAATGATGCAGCCATTCTGTCCTGAGCAGGCTGCAGATCAGCATGTGGAGCCGTGGCTCTGCGATGTAATGAAGTTCTTCTTGCCGCCAACCCTCCTGCAGTTGCTCCGTTGCAGTGGGTGGTAGCGTGACCGGCGGCTGTGACGTCACTCCGGATCGACAGGATACAACGTGGGACCGTAAAACAAGGCTCAGGAACAACAGCAACCCGGCGTGCTTGCAGTAGACAGCAATGTAGAGAAATCCTCCCATGGGGGGTGATGCAGCAGCACAGCGAAAAATGAACAGAGAAAGGCTGATGGGGCTAAGTGAAAAAAGACTTTATTGCAACAGCGTGCTGACGGGTCCTCTGACGCGTTTCAGCCCGTGGGGCCTTTGTCAAAGAGTGACCCGTCAGCATAATAGACCTCCTTAAGTAGTGTGTGCAAAACAGATACACCTGTATGTGTAGCCCAATGATTGAGCTACAGGTGTAAAGGTTCACATAATCACCATCCAGGGGGAATACAAAGTTAAAAACAGTGATATAGAAACAGGCATATCAAATCCTTAGTATACATAGAACAAGCTGCCAAACAATGTTATACAGCCAATCTGTCAATAAAGAGATAGCCTGGTTCTGGTTAAAAACAAAGATAAACAAGATCAAAGATCATAAGCACACTGATATTTAAGTCTCATCATTAAATACATAACATTATACCCATATGTTAGAAAATATGTAAGAAGATACAAGAAGATACATGTAAGAAGATATGTAAGTATGTATGTTCATTTTTCGCTGTGCTGCTGCATCACCCCCCACGGAAGGATTTTTCTCCATATTAAATAAGCGTACGTTCTGTCGGGTTTTTGGAACACGGGATGCACTTGTACACTCATGGCGGGACTCTCTGGACAATAACCAGACCAGAAACTGGTGCTTGTCTTCCTTTAATATGAAAAGCCTAAATTGAAACATTATTGTAACCTCTTCCTTCAGTCCCAAGGCCAATTTACAATAGACCACTGTGGTATCTTTTTAAACGAAACACCTGCAAGTTGACACATTACTGAAGTGCATGCGCATTACAATTCATGAATATCTGCCATCTGGCGGATACGCGAAGAATTGCAACCAATTAAATCCGAACCATTATCAAAAAAACACATCAACCGCGCATCAACCGCGGCAGTGAATGCAACATGAATGCGGTATGAACGTGGTTAAGTGCGTGGCATTCCCAAAAAAATCCCGGAAAAATGCGGTGATGTTGGAGAATAAAAGGGGTCGCGGCTGTAGATTTCATAAAATCAGTCAATAGATCCTACATACACTGCGATTGCAAGGGTTAAATGTCTGCACACTACCAAGTTGATAAGTCACATGATGGATTAACCCTGTTGTCACAGGTAGCTGGAAAGGTGCATTGAATGCATATAGTGCAGTTACTGTGTAGGTATGAAAATGTATGTATGTATGTATGTATATCTTTATTTATACAGTGCCATTAATGTACATAGTGCTTCACTGCAGCAATACACATGACTTAATAATATAAATAACAAATAACACAAATAACATGTAATAGGACGAAGAGCTTCAGACATAAAAGTAAAAGTAGGAAAAGGAGTCCCTTCCCCCAAAAAGTTTACAATTGAATTAAAATCAGGTGTACTGTGGCAGCTAGCCACCAGTATTCAAGTACTCACTGAATCCTCACGAAATCCTTGAAAATAGGAGCACCATCAGCGTGATCCAGAAAAACCACAAATGCAGCAGAGAAAAATAGAACCACAGCAGTCTGCTGCTTGAAAAAGTTCTAGATTGCTTATGTAGCCCTGGTAAGATTAGGGGCTATATTTCTTTCCTCCTCCTGGCATAATCCCTGTTCAGGGCAGGTTGCCAGGAATTATCATGGGTTTTCCCCATTTCAAGCACTTGCCCTGAATGGTGGAGGTAGGTCACCTGACCCTGTGTCCAATCAAGAGGCACAGGGGCGGTGCCTGCTGATATAATAAAGAGCAATACATTTCCTATTTAGTGTGTTCTGACAGTGAGTCAGAGTTGAGAGACAGTGAGTTAGTGTTAGGGAGGAGAGGAGTGAGCAGCTCATGAGTAGAGCTGATAGGCGATAGTGAGGTGGACCAATACCTCTTACCCTGCTTAGGGGGTAAGGGAAGAGCTAGCCCCACTATGGATGGCCCTTGGGTCCAGATGGGAGGCAGGGACCATCACACAGGAGAACAGTTAGTGGCATTGTATATCAACTGTACCTATCTGCTCCTGCGGGAGACTGAATAAAGGAGTCTGCTGTTAAAGAGAACTTTGTGTGAGACTGGAATCTCTCATCCCTGGGAGGGGGATTTCTGTGGTAGGGATTCCACCCCGTATTCCTGGGGCTTACTACAGATGGAGGCGCTGCACCATTGAAGGAGAACGAAGGCATCCACCACAGTAAAAAACAAAAATATACTGTGCGCAACTACTTAACCTCTAATGAACTAAGTGATAAGGTGTAATAACCATAACCCTTCTAATTAGTAGCCCAACTGATGAAGCCACAAAAAACCACAGTGTAGGTGATATAAAAAATAATTTACATAACCGTGTAGTAAATGATGAAGGCGTCTGCTGCTATAAAAACAGGGGGTGGCTCAGCACCCCCCAATGAACTAAAGAAATGGAAACAAAAAAACAGCGCACAACGCAAATAGTGAAGTATGCAAAGACAAGTGTATTTTAAAATAGGGAAAAATATTCTGCGTACATCAAGTAAAAAGTAATGAGCATTGAGTGTATAAAACACATAGGTTACCACTCGGCGACTGCTGGTGTGGGAGTCAAATGCTTGCTTCTCTCAGCGGGCGCCTTGAACAGCAGCTGCGATGCAGACTTTTCCTAGGAACTCCTCTTCAAACGGTCAGCGTCTTCATAGGGGATTTCCCTTCTGATCAGCTGGGCTCCGCACTCGATAATAACACTCAGAGGGCCCCCAGATAAGTCAGCAAGGACTAGAGCAGTTAGTAAAGCTCCCCGGTTGAAACAGCCACACACGGAGGTGAATCTGATGGCTGCGAGTTAACCTCCAGATTGCCACGCTGCCACTCTGCTACGGGACACTGCGTGATGACGTCACCGTGTTGGTAACAGGAAATCGAACCGCAAGAGTGTCCCACAGTCTCTCGGGTGCCCAAAAATGCACACAGAGATGGAAAAAGCAATAGCAATGCTAATACAAATAGCCAATACAATTAGCAATAAACGCATAGACCATAAATCATCCAACGCGGTTCGTAGTGATAACTACTTCTTCAGGGAATAATATTAACATTTCCCAGAGGTCTTATATACCTCTCAAACAAATCCCATTGGTCAGCCAATGAGTAATTGGCCAATCAGTCATCTGGGTTGTGCAATAGTCAAAGTGACTAGGGAAATGTGGACACATATTAAAACAACAACTTTATTAACAATGCAGATAAAATACATCCTAACAAATTAATCTAGAGATAAAAATATAAAATAATATAAAATATAAGTATTCTGTAATAAAAGAAACACATTATTAGTATAATAAAATTGACACAACATCATAAATATAGACCAGGAAGAGCGGAGATGTACGTACTAGTTAAAAAAGGGGGAGGGGGGGGCTAAGTAATCATAAAAGTGCCCAGATGTCAACATCCTCATAGTGTGTCTAGGCACTTTCTTACTCACCATAATAAAGATCCATCTAATCTAACTTTTAAGGGGATTCAACATATTCCTGTTAATAGGAGAGGTGGAGATAGAGTAAAAACATTATCTTCAAAAGAAATGTACTGGATACATAAATTAGATACGATGTCCCCGAAAGGGTTAAATGAGGATGTTGACATCTGGGCACTTTATTGATTACTTAGGCCCCCCCCCCCCCCCTTTTTTTAACTAGTACGTACATCTCCGCTCTTCCTGGTCTATATTTATGATGTTGTGTCAATTTTATTATACTAATAATGTGTTTCTTTTATTACAGAATACTTATATTTTATATTATTTTATATTTTTAACTCTAGATTAATTTGTTAGGATGTATTTTATCTGCATTGTTAATAAAGTTGTTGTTTTAATATGTGTCCACATTTCCCTAGTCACTTTGACTATTGCACAACCCAGATGACTGATTGGCCAATTACTCATTGGCTGACCAATGGGATTTGTTTGAGAGGTATATAAGACCTCTGGGAAATGTTAATATTATTCCCTGAAGAAGTAGTTATCACTACGAACCGCGTTGGATGATTTATGGTCTATGCGTTTATTGCTAATTGTATTGGCTATTTATATTGGCATTGCTATTGCTTTTTCCATCTCTGTGTCTATTTTTGGGCAACCGAGAGACTGTGGGACACTCTTGCAGTTCGATTTCCTGTTACCGACACGGTGACGTCATCACGCAGTGTCCCGTAGCGGAGTGGCAGCGTGGCACACTGGAGGTTCACTCGCAGCCATCAGACTCACCTCCTTGTGTGGCTGTTTCAACCGGGGAGCTTTACTAACTGCTCCAGTCCTTGCTGACTTATCTGGGGGCCCTCTGAGTGTTATTATCGAGTGCGGAGCCCAGCTGATCAGAAGGGAAATCCCCTATGAAGACGCTGACCGTTTGAAGAGGAGTCCCTAGGAAAAGTCTATATCGCAGCTGCTGTTCAAGGCGCCCGCTGAGAGAAGCAAGCATCTGACTCCCACACCAGCAGTCGCCGAGTGGTAACCTATGTGTTTTATACACTCAATGCTCATTACTTTTTACTTGATGTACGCAGAATATTTTTCCCTATTTTAAAATACACTTGTCTTTGCATACTTCACTATTTGCGTTGTGCGCTGTTTTTTTGTTTCCATCCACCACAGTAACCTGTCCTGTTGTTCCCCCATGACACAGCGGGAGACTCAGGCCCTCCTGTTGCCAGCAGGTATGCATCACACAAAGACATGTAGCCAGACCCCAGAACACCTTAGGGGACCTGATCTGCGGTTGGGTGGGGATCCATGGGTTACACTTAGAAAATAAAAAAAAATGTTGGGCATATAACGAAACTTACATATGGAAAGAGTAGTACTTTAACATGTTATGCACCTCTCTTGGCACTTTATCTAAGGTTTGTTATGTGCCAATAAAATAGTTTTTATCTTCTAAGCGGTCTAGCCCTTTTTCAAGCAGCGCACCACAGTGGTTCTATTTTTCTCCGCTGCACCGTTCTGATTTACTAGTTTTAGTTTCCACATGTCAAGATTATCTGTAAACAGCATAAAATACTTGTAAGGGATATATATATAGGCCTAACATTATAAGACTAGAGACAAAATATAAAGTGCTAAGAGACGCAAAGTAATACATCTCCCTTTGCCCTTCCAGGATGTCGGACACCCTCTAACCCTGGCCACCTACCTCTTCTAGCTCACTACATCCAACACCTCTCACCCAGCATTGCCTACATGACTACAGTATGACACAGGACACAAGAATCAAGGAAAAAATACATTATAATGTTATTGTAACTAATTGAATATAACTTTAACCCATTCTGTGCTATAGAAGCTCTCATGTAGCATCTAGTTACCCCCTTTGGCATAGAAAGGGCTATTTAGAACAAAAAATCCCCTTGTCTAGTCATGAAGAGTGCCTCCTACTTCTTCAAGGTATTGAAACTTCCCAGAACTAATCCAAGTGTAGTCATCAGCGCCCAACGGACCAATAATCTACAATAAATCGCCCATAAAAATACTAGGTAAAAAAGGCTTAGTTATTAGATAGAGATCCCTCTTCAATCTACACCCATTAATATCCTAAAACAAGCTATCATCAAATGTTGAATGAAGCCGGTTGTCCTCCTTTACTTGAATATTCAACTTTTTTCTTCATTTTCTTCTTTAAGTGTCTTTCTTTGTAACGGGAGCCATGATCGTGAGTCCTCTCTTTCTCTCAAAAGCCGTATTTTAATGTCTGGTTGGGCGTAAAGCCAAGGTTAGGTACAGATGTGGCAGACATGTTTAATCTTGCTTGCACAGTGGGAGAAGCAAACAATGTTGAGCAAAAAGGTGTAATAATGGCGGCTACATCTTTATGGCTTAATTAATGTAGAGATTTTTCCCGCTGTTCTTGGTAACAGACTTTTGTAAATCTGGGATTAATATAATTTAGGCTGTAATGTGCTTTTTTGCATGTCATTTGGACTAATAACCAGGTTAATGCCACATTATTTGTTTTAGTGAATGCTGCATTATGATTAACATGCAATATTTAAGTTATTGCCACGTTAATTAGGCTAAAGGACCTTAGAGAATCTTGAAATTAGTTGCAATTTTGCCATTGTAAAATGTTGTACAAATGTATATTGTACCCTATACACTAACTCATATTATACTTTCAAGTGGATCTTGCTGACAGGCATGTAATAGAACTAAACTAAGGTGGTTTACACAAAGTTCAATTTATAACCCTTGATGTTGACTAAACAAAGAAAGATAACTAGGTTAACGCTAATGTGTCTGCCAGAATGTGTCTATGTGCCACTATGTCTGCGTCTGTCACTGGCTTTATGTACTCTCGGCGCCGATTTTGAGTTCTCTGCTGTTCCCCACGCAGTATGAAACGCATCTAATCGCCCCAGGCACCCGTGCTTGTCGCGGATGTTTTGTTTGTATTTCATGGATTCTGTTTCTTTGTTTGCAATTAAATGAATGAATTGTAATGTGTGCAGTACTGTGCTACTGTGCTACTGTGTCAATTTCATGTTTTTAAAAGCCAGAACACTAAAATTCGTTTTTCTGCTCTCGCTGTGCTCGCATCTTAGTGCGGGAAGGCTGGAATTCATCCCGCGGTTTCAAATCGGGATTCCGATGTACATGACGTGTGAAGTGTTCGAATAACGTCCGCTACATCAGTAGTGCATTGCATGCCTTTTCCAGTCTCCTCCTATGTGCCAGAAAGATGGAGCAACAGAGCTAAAGATCTGTGTGTGTATCTGTATGCCAGCATGTGGCTCTGTGTTTCAGCGTATGACCGTCCCACTATATCTAAATTTGCCAGTAGATTATTTTAGTATGTTTTTCAATTGTCATTACATTTAATTTCCTTTAATGGTCAAATAATTTATTTTAGAATTCGGGAGAAATATTAGTACTGTATATAACATGATTTAGACTCAAAATGTATATCTACAAATCATTAGAGATGAGTTAACGTGCCAAATTTTGGACCAACTACCAACCACAAATAACATGATACTAGCTTTTAAAAGAATGTGGTGCATATATGTGAATTGTGATATTATTAGCATATAAAATGTAAATGTATGTATTTTTGACCCAGCAAATTGAGACATAGCCTTAACTAAAATATTTCAACTTATGAATTTGTTTAAAATTTTTTTTATATCAATGGGATATCTGGGTTTCAGAGGCTCAAGCCAAAAAAAATAAAAATATTTAGGCATTGGCGTATATTTCATGCAAGATACAAGCGTAACCCAAATGTAGAATTTTTACATTTAATAGATGAGTCCTTTTAGGCACAGCAGTATGGCCAGTAAAGGCTTAAAGTGAGGCTACACTCTGCTATAAGCATTTCCTAAAAATGTATACTGTACATTATAATTAGAGCTTTATGAGAGCTCTGAACTGAAAAACAAAATATTTGGTATAGCCTTATTTTCTCCTTAGAAGTTAAAACACATTTTTATACCTTCAATGTTTAAAGCACGAATGCCCACCGCTTGAGATAAAAAAAAAAAAACACGTTTACGAGAACCGAAGGATCTCAAGGAGCTCCTCCAGCGGGGCCTTTGCTCAAAAAGCAGAGCATTTAGTTCCCCCAGACATCGCAACACTGAACCCAGCGGGGGATATCCTGCTGGCTGGGAAAGCCATTGCCACACTCTCACTGGCAGGCGCTGCTCCCATTGGCCAGTCCATATTTCCCTCCCCGCCCTTTAACTTGCCTCCGCTCCACCTCCAGCACTCATTGGCCAAATCAGATAAGCCCTCACGTCTTGATTGGTTCCCTTGCAGCATCCACGCTGATTGATCGCAGCCCTGTCTACCATGATTTCCTATGGCAGCTGGGCATCTATGTAATGAGAACCCAATCAGAGTTCCAGGTCTCATTCTGATCCTGAAATGGAGGTGAACTAAGCAGTGTGCTCCGAGGCTGTGCCAGAAACACCTTAAAACAATGCTGGAAGACGATCTGAGCCTATCTGAGTTGCTGGAGAAGCAGAGAGCATGAGTTTAGAGCAGAGAATTTGAAAGTGCTTAGCTGTGTATTGTATCAGAGAGGTCTGGACGACCTACCACCACAGGAATGGAAGCAAACCGCAAGTAAGCATTTGAAGTGGTGCCTGGCACCTAGGTAGCTAGAACTCTCATCATATTCCCTATTTTGGTGAGTGTACGCTCTGATTGGGATTTGTGCTATGTTTGATGGCTCCTGCCAGAATAAATACTCTTTATTGAACTGCTTTGTTCAATTTGGTGCCTTATTACATTCTTATCTCTCGCGTCAGACTTTTGCTGGTGGTAAAAGTGGAATTGCCAGGCTCGGAATATTCAGAGGTATTCAGGACTGAGTGGATCTTGACCCTCAAGACCGCAGCATACTGTAAAGCGTTCCAGGCACTCCGGTCATGGTGAGGGCTGCCCCCCAAGTAGCCAGTTAGTCAACAAGGACCTGAGCCAGATCATGACGACCTACTAGTGTCAGGATCCGTGATCTGTGATGCGCTCGGCGCACCCGGTGCTTACCCCAACCTGTGATCAGGCCCCCCACTCCTCCCATCAACCGTGACACTCCTTTTCCTCCTCCTGTGACCAGTCACCATCCTAGGGGCGCGCGCATCCCACGCAGAGGTAAATACACTGCTATCTGGTCCTGCCTCCAGTTGCGCCCATGCGGTGATGTCATCGGAGCGTGTGCCAGCACTGCGTTACTCACTATCATCACGGACCCTTCCCACACCTTCCTGCACCGGAACTGCCAATCACAGCTGGCGCTGCTGACGAGTCTCCACTCTGCTTCTTCCTAATTGGTGCCTGTCTCCTATATATGCTCAGCCGTCACACTGGCAATTTGGCTGAGCATAATCCTTCCTATGTGAGAAGTGTTCACTGCTACCCTGGCCTCCACAGTCTTGTCTTTTACAGTTCCTAGCTTTTACGTTCCTGACCCCAGCTATTCTTTTGAACTCCGCTCTTCTACACTCCAGACCCCGGCTACCAACAACGATTCGCACCTCTCCAATCCCGACCTCGGTAGGGTACCATGACGATCCGCACTTCTCTAATCCAGACCACGGCTAAGTACCTACACCGATCCGCACCTCTCCAAGCCAGACCTCGGCAAGTACCTCTGACTATCCCTACCTCTCCAACCTCGACCTGGCTACCTCGACCAATCTGCACTCCAGAAGCGCCCACGTGGCTGTGGGTTGGTGTTTATAAATATCCCCACCTTGGCCTCGCGGTCACGCCTTGTTTGTGGTAAGCACTCCTTTACAACTAGAAGGCCTGGACCAAGGACGAAGTTCAGATCCGCTATGAGAAGAAACCATTTAGATATCCCACCCAGCGAGATGGTCAGGAGTCGTCCTCCACCAGCTCTGAGGAGGAAGAAAATGGTACGACGTGGGGAGACCAGGCACCAAAAGGATCACTCTCGGGGATGCTGCCACGCCAGAGCTTCAACAGGTGGCAATCCAATACCTGACCATCTAGGCGACCGCTCACATCTGACCACTATCCCCTGTGACCAGTCACAGCTCCCAAGCAAGTCATCATCCTTGGCTTTACCACAGTAGTTTTGCCTACTTTGATGAGGAGAGGGACAACATTGATGGGTTCCTGCGGTCCTTCGAGCACCAATGTTTCCTGCACCAACTGCTGGAAGAATTTCCTGCACCAACTGCAGGAAGAAGACTGAGTGATCTTTAGTTACTTTCTGGATCCCTAGCTCAGCAGAAAGGCTGCGATCGCTGTAATGGTGAAGGCGTTAACCAGGCTCACTAATAAAGGTTCAGCCCACTTGGTTACCTCTGATCCATGTGTTAGGGTCCTAGAGGGTTAGCTCTTGGACCCAGATGTCCTAAATGCATTACTGTGACTGTGTGAAAATTATGTGACATTAAAGATTTCTGTGTTATGCCTTTCCAGGGATGCTGTGACCGGAAGATTTCAAGGCTGTAAATTTCAGAGTGGGTTTGCCGGAGAAAGTCTTTACAGAATGTGGCTATGTATCGGGGTTCCAGAGTTATGGGATACTCGAGGAATTGGATCCAGGAATCAAGTGAGATTTTCGGATCCAGCCAAGCACATTGCTCCGGGCAAACTCTGACTCTGAAAGCGCTATTACAACTCACCGCCAGGATTCCTGCTGCAGCATCTTCCACACAAGGTAACCAGGGATGAAGGGGTTAATGTATACCTGCAATCACCCACTGGGTCCCTAGAAGACAGAGAGGTCCCTAGTATAAAGAGAGGTACCCAGATACATGCCCAGATACCCTGCACCTAGGATAGGGGTTCAGGGGGGCACTCCAGCTAAGTAATAAAGCTGAGAGTGGTTCGTGTGTGTAAAAGTTTTTAGTTAGTTTTCTAAAGTGTGCCAAGTATGAGGCTAGTCAATGTAGGTAACATATATACTCACTCCATCCCTGACACCAGAACAGGGACTTATAGATTTTACCACACATAAAACAGGAAACAGTATATTTTATTAAAGGATTATATTTAATAGGTATATGTACTGGTAACCTGTAAATGAACTGTGGGATTTCCAAATCATGAATTCCAAGCAGACCAGGTGGCTACCAAGCTTGGTGCCTATGGGTCTGTGAGATGTCAGGACTTGAAAGCCTCAGTGATGGCAAGGTGTTAGAACAGGAGGGGTACTGCAGTTCTGCTTGAGTACCCACATCCTGGGCTAACACAGGGCTATCCGGCCAACATTTGCAAGAACCCAGACTCTGTGGAGCCTGGACAGCGGGTGAGCTCAGCATGCAAAGAGGCAGAGGTGCAAGGTTGGCGCATGCCCCTTTACAGACCGAGAAAAGGTGCCCGTCTGGCTTTACAAACCCGGCAAATCGGTGATTGGCTGGCAGGGAGATTCCCACGCTCTGAAAGGCTGTAGAGGTTGGGGAATGAGAGCCTGAAACCCTTAAGAGGGCTTGCAGCCAATCAGGAGCGCAGATTCTAAACGCCAAACCACAAGCGGGAAATTCAAAGATGCTCTATACTGAATAGACGGTAGCGTCAAGGATTTTGAACTCAGAAAAGTTTCTAAGTCTTGCTTTTGAGAACATAGCGGTCGCGGTTGGCATTGCATGCCGAAATCAGTGCCCGGACTTTCGTGAGTACCTACCGGTCAAGGAAAAGGGCTCCTACAGAGGTCATTTTTGTGAATTTGTTTTAAGGATAGTTTTATTCGTTAGCCCCGTTCCCAATAAGTGTGTTAACCCTGTAAATTGTGTTACATTGTGTGTATGTCTTTTTCTGAAATAAATGATCATTTATTTTACCACCTTGCTTTGCTCAATCAATGATCCCGGTATAAAAAGGTGTTAATAAACCTGGTCTCCCGTGACAGTCGCTCACCGCAAGCTAGACCAGGAGTACCCCTTGGATTAACCTACCATGATGGAGCTCCTGTTGTCCAGGTATGAGATCACCCCAGAGACCTACCAGCTCAGTTTGGTACCCTGAACAAGGAACCCCAGGACTCATGCAGATTTTGCTGCCAGGCTGACCCACCACACCAAGCAATGGGTTGCCGGCTATGTAAAGTGAGCTCTTTTCAGGGCTTATTAGACTTAATCATAAAAGAGCAGTTCCTGCTGAAATGCCTTCTCAAAGTCTGTGAAGGGTTCTTGGACCGAAAGCCTACCACCTTCCGACTGGCCACCAAGCTGGCAAATAAATTCACAGTGGCCCAACCACAACTTTGCCGACCACACCAGCTGCCGGTGTGCCGGACCCTCCACCCGCAGTCACCTCAGCCCCACAAGTCTCCACTTCTACCTGGAGACCGACCACAACCCCCCACTCTCAATCCCAACCGACACCCATGAAGTGTGTTTCCTTTGATGCAATCAGACTGTGCACCTGAGACGGGACTCGCCCCACTGCTCCTGCGGCCATCGTACCCCGTTCACCAGCCCGTTTCCTATGTGGAAGTGATAGCCTCTCCAGCCTCTGCTGTCACCGGTGATACAAACATCTGTCTGCGAGGCCAAGCAAAGTACCATTGACAACAAGGTACAGTATACAGAATGTACCTAGCTGTCCTATACCCCCAGCACTCCAGTGATCATCAGCAGCTAACAGACTACTGAACTGATGAATACCGGAGCCTCGGTTACACTGGTCCATCAAGACATGGTCAAACCGGAGCATATCCTACTCGGGGAAAACTGAAGATCCATGTGGCCGATAGAACTTCCCGATTCCCTTGAGGTTGTCCGGGTGCACCTGGACTGGGAAGCGGGCAGCGAGATCCGCAATGTGGGCGTGCTTCCTGGCCTTGATGCCAACATGCTGCTCAGTTGCTATTTTAGCAGCTTTGTCTATGGGTATTAGGAGCCCACAGCAACTTTGATCACGGCCATAACCCACCACTCAGGGGAGGTCGGTTCTGCGCTGTTGGAATTCAAGACTAACCCCCTCCCCCCAGTGTCCACTTCACTGCCACCCTGAAACACGCTACCCGGATCAGCCAGGGTCAGTCATCAGTGATGCCAGAAGAGCATGGGTGCCATACAAACCTGGCACACCCCAGAACCTGTCGCCCCGTCACCGAAAGTCTTGGACTTTCTGCACTGCAACCAGATACCATGGAAAGAGGAGGACTCTGGAGCCCCAGATGGTGTCGATCTTGGGTCTCAACCCGGGATTGGTCTTGCACCAGAACTCTCGGCTTAGAGGGGATGGTGTGACAGAAAGGGGAAAAGCATAATAAAGGTTAAGCCCGGTCCCTGGCCCCTGTCCATCTTTTCCTTGGAATCATCTGGTCAACAGACCCCAGAGCTAACCCATTTTAATATACCCGGTAGCCCCTTGCATAACCTTTAACTGTAATTCCTGTGTGTTATTACCAGTACCAAAGTATAAAAATGTGATTGTGCACCCTATAAAGCATAGCCAAGTTCTCTGGACATGCGGGTATGAGAAACCCTTTGTGCAGCACGCATGTCTGGAAACCTGACTATTGCTGGGACTGAAGGGGGAGGAGAGGTGCAAGGAACAAAGGAAGAGTGGCCGGTGGCCGGGATCAGGCTGGGGGCCATCTGCCAGCAAAGCATTTGGCCTTTCCCCTCGGAGATCATGGCGGTGAGCCTGGATGGGAATATCCTGCCAGCTAGGGAAGACATAGCCGAGCTCCCAATGGAAGGTGCTGCTCCCATTGGCCCCCTTTCATATTTACGTCCCTGCTCTTTAACTCTCTTCCAGCCCTGAGTGGCCAATTCAGGCAAGCCCTTTCTGGTTCCTGTGCAGCATCCACGCTGTGATTAGTCGCAGCCCCATCTACCATGATTTCCTATGGCAGCGGGGAATCTATTTAAGGGGAAACAGATTAGAGTTCCAGGTCTCATTCTGATCCTGACATGGAGGTGGACTAAGCTGTGTGCTCCGAAGCTGTGCCAGAGACACTTGAAAACGAGGCTGGGAGCCTATCTGAGCAGGAGATTTAAAAGTGCTTCTGTGTTGCGTAACTGTGAGTTGCCAGAGAAGCAGACAACAGGACTTTTGATCGGGAAAAGTGAAAGTGTTCATAGTGTATTGCATCAGACGTCTGGACGGTCCCTACCCCCACAGGAGTGTAAGCAAACCCTGGGTAAGCCTTTGAAGTGGCACTTGCCACCTATGTGGCTAGGATTCCCCCCTCCCCCCCTGTATTCCCTGTTTTGGTGATTGTAAGCTCTTACTGTGATTTGTACAGTGTTTGCGGCCAGAATAAATACTCTTTATTGATCTGCTTTTTCCTATCTGGTGCCTTGATCCTGGTGTTAAGTCCCATGACAGGTTTATTGCTGCTTTAAAATGAAATTGTGAACCAGAGAGGCTGCATTTGGTTTCAGATTTCCCACTATCCTATCAGGCTTATTTTTTAACCATCTCAGAACAATTCCTCTTCCTCCATATTTTGTTACTAGGGGTTTTACAAGCAGGAAAGAAAAGCACAGCAGACCCTCCAACATTTGGCACATAGAAATAGGTACACTTTATTTGCTATGTTAATGTGAAATAAACGAGCTTTCAGGCAAGTAACCCCTCTTAAAGCAGCACTCTTGGGGACACATTTAAAAAAAATGTATTTATAGGTTTTATATAGGCTGTCTCCGAAGCTGAAACGTGTTAATTTCAGCTCCTGGGTCCGCCTGCTTCCCGAGATACGTCAGAAGGGGGTGCCAGTAGCAGCTCCGCTTGGGCTAACTTAATGGTGGCTTAACAATCCTGTGCCTGGTGGGCTTGTAGGAAGCTGTGAAGTCATCCCTTGCGGTACAGCTGCATTTAAAGCTGCAGTTCAAGCAATATCCTACATGTGTTTTTTTTTTTAATAAATCAGTTCTGTTCTATGAGAAAAATACTTGTAGCATCTAAAAAAAAAATGTTTTAAAGACATTTTTAATGTTTCTAATGTAGGAAGCATTTCAAAAGTGACAGCCCCCCTCCCCTTCTGATAGGCTCTGCCTCTTGAGCCCCACCCTCTCTCTAGCAGTGCACCAATTGTATCTAGTAACTGCCTAGTCAATCATATTCCAGGACTACATTGCCCAGAATGCTGTGCAAGAACTGAATGAAATAACCCGGAGAAAGCGATTGATTACAGGAGAACGGATCGATTTGCAGTTTAGCTAATCACTTGTCAATGTGCAGATTGTATTGATTCACATATTGAATGGGGAAAAAAAATATATTTTTAAAATCGGCAGCTTGAACTGCAGTTTTATAGGTACAGGACATAAAAAACAGGTACAGTACAATATCGCTAAATATGTAGAGTTGGCTGGTATGACACAGTCACATACCTCATAACAGCCCCAGTTTGCTCTTCCCATTTTATGGTCCTGGATCTTCCTGGAAATGGCCCATACTCGGCAAAGGCAGAACAGGAGCTTTTTGGATTAAATGTAGAAAGCCTCCAGTGTTAGAGGGAAGAAGAGCTACGATGGGAGTCACACTAACAACTCTCTGTCACACCGACGGTTCTTTCTATGCACCTACCCACTTTATGGCAAGGAGACTTGGTAAACTTCAGTGTAAGTGTGTACATTTGTGTGCTAGGCTTCAGTGTTTCAGTTTAATAATGTTGCTCTAGTTCAGTGTGTGTCCATAAAGTTGTGTGCTGGGTATATTTATGTGCGTATGTGTATTTTCATGTGCTGGGGTTTAGTGTGTTTGTATTTGTGTTGGGGTTTAGTTTGTATGTGTGTGTAGCCCAGTCCCCTGGGATTATTTTTTTCTGGTCCCTCCAACACTGTAAGTCCCAGTAAGAGTGGGCAGTGTTGGGGATAAATCATGCAGGGCCTGTTATGACTGTTCTGCGTGTTATGTTACCAATACAGTTCAGGGTTAGCCTGCTATTGTAAAGGGGTCTATGACAGTAGATAGGACGGTTTACTAGCCACTCCCCAGGGAAGGAGGGTGTTTCTCCTGCATAGAATAGAGTAAGTTTTTGGGTGTAAGTTCTGGGCTGTCCTAAAGAGTAGGAGGATGCAGCAATAGTCTCTCCAGCTAGAGGAGTAGGCTGAGGCCTTGCCCCACTAGGGGGTAAGGTATCTATGAAGAGAATAGTTAAGGCCTCAAGTCTGGGTACTATATCAAGGAACTGTGTCTTGTGTATTCTGCTGTACAATAAACCCAGTTATACCTCATCGGGTGTGATGATTGAACTGTCTACTAAAAGTGTGTCCCTGAGGACACTTCATCCTGGAAGCCTCAGGATCTTCTTGAACTGGAGGCGCTGTCACTGAAAGAACCACTGAGAGCCTGTCCTGATGTCCTCCTCACACCACTGTGGAGATCTCCGTCCTCCTGTTTACCAGCCAGGTATGCACCAGCCCCACAGAATACACAGGTAGCGGCCCAATCTCATATAGGAAGGGGGAAAAGATGCTACATTTGGAGGCGCTGCTGAGATAGGCATCAGGACAGGCTTTTGCAGCAGGATGTTATTTGTTTATTATTTTATTGTGCTCTTAGGAATCTAGGGAGTGCGAGGACTGGGGTCTAGGCATCTAGGCTTTGCAGCTCTGCACTACCCTCTCTGAGTATCTGATGGCAGGCATCTGAGGCGGGGCAACCGAGTCTCTCTGCTTGAGCAGCTGCACAGTACTAGGCAGTCCCCTTAGCGTGGGGCTGCCGCAAAGTGAAACACACACAGAAGAAAGGTAGGGACAGCTCCCTGATGCGTTGCCTAGGAGGTTGTTGCCTAACCATGCTTATCTAAGAAGCCGGGGGGGGGGAGGGGCAGGTCCTTGAGGTGACACCAGGGAACCTTTTGCTCCCCATCCACAAATCAACGAAGAACGGTGGTGGTAGTCCCCTGAGGCGTCTCCAGGGAGACTGTTGTCCAACCATGCTACAAGAAGAAAGGTGGGGACAGGCCCCTAAGGCGACACCAGGGAGCCTGTTGCCCATCCACCTTTACCCCTAGGTATGATGAGGCAGGCATCTGAGGAGGGGTGCCTGCTCCATGGGTGCCAAAACCTCTGATGGAGGAGCTGCTGCCATACACAAAGCGGCCCCCACAAAGGGAGCTGCAAAAGTTGTACTTTCAAAAGCAAAATGGCGGTTCATGACGAAAATGGTAGATCGCATAGCAACTGTGCAAAAGTTGCAAGATTTTTCCTGCAAACCTCTGGGTTTGGCGTGGAGTCTGACCGCGCCCTTCTGGCAAGCTATCCGGTATTGGCTCGAATGCTGAGTCCCGCCCTGTTCTCCCAGTGGACTCTCAAAACCAGAGGGAGGAGCTAAGGGCGTATCTATCTGCCACTGATGTGCGGCTGTGGAGATCTAGCCACAGACGCATGTGGTACTACTGCTGCACAGTTGCACGTATATTAGCTCTCTCTGATTTGGACTTCAACGATGGAAGAAGAAGAAGAAGAAGGTTTTTGCTTCGTTCTCCCTGGAGGGTTGCTGCTACTACCCAACGATGGGGAGAACTCACTACGACTGGTCTGCCCACAGTGCGCGTGGGTGGAGACTGCACTGGAATTCACTTCCCAGTGCTCTGAATGTACCACATCGTACCTCTGTTTCCAGGGCCCCGGAGCCGAGACGTCTACCACTCTACCGACCAACAGAGGATTACCCGAGATCGCTGAGTTCCTCCAGAGACTGTGGAAGTGGTTGGACAGACCTCAGAAGTCCTGCCGCTTGACTACTGGACCATGCTCCAGCATCTGGTGAGTCCCGACCTCCAATGTGGTGGATGTTACGCCCTCCTAAGGGGTAGGGAGGGCATTTCAAAACCATAGGGAGAGTGTAGCCCAGTCCCCTGGGGCTACTATTTCATGATCTACAATAGAAAACTTTCAGAAAGTCATGATGTGCAAAGTACGTCAATAGGGCACTGGATTGCAGATACAACGGCCACAGTGCAATCAGCAGTGCTGAATATTCTTTCGGATCAGACACGCAAAGGGTAGACAATTTAAGTAAATTATAATTACTTTGTACAAAGTCTTTCAATTAGTTTTTCATACCACTGGAAAAACAAGCTGTCCATGGACTCTCCCCAATAATGAAACTGAGTAGGCTTCAGAAGCAGCAATAGGATCTTACAGTATAACATGCATTCAAAGCCAGACCAGGTATCTGTAGTAATTTCATTGCGATACTTGGATTTTTTAGGAAACAACAGGGTTTTTGAAAGTAATGCTAGAAGACAGATACACAGCATCTGCAGCAGGAGAAGCAAAAGCATCCCATGTATATATCACATGATAACTCAGCTGACATTTTTGGCAATGCAGATTCTTTCTAGGTGTTTACATCAGTGCCTGATGGATGAAAGGAGAGCAGGTTTGGCTTAAATTTTGGATTCAGCTTGGTTGTCATAATATACTGCCAACATTGCAAAATAGTTGAAATCCTTGTGTCTTTAAGTGATAATATGAGGTAATAAAGCACAGTGGGAATGATACTGTATATTAAGGCATAGTTGAAGCAACATTGACGCAAATTGTGTTATTTTCATATTGCGTCTTTGTGCGCTAATGTATCAAGGTCTTTGTTCCAAGTTTTGCTCCATATGCGTCAATAAGGGGAGTTATGGAGGAGTTACATGATGCAAACATTATAATGAAAAGTATCTAACGCTGCATCTCTTTTTATCTTTTCTTTGCATCAAGAAAATCCGCCAGATCTGAAGTGACGTAAACTTTTTTGGCTAACAATTTGAATCAAATGTAGAAAACACATTATTACATTGTACAATTACAAAGAGAAATCCACAGCGCTAGTACCTTACAAACGCAATAAATATTGCACTGCTTAAGGAAACAGTCCAGTACAAGTGTCCACAGATGTGTTTCAATTTGAAATGCAGCCAATCCTGGGTCTTAGCTAGTAAAAGATCCTCATAATGGGAATGGTCCATCCTAATATGAAGCATAGAAGGAAAAAAACTTCATAGTGTAGTATGTAATGTTCAGCAAAAAAAATTTCATTAAAAAGACTGAAAAAATGCCTACTTACAAGATAAACTTGTGTCAAACTCGGCTGATATAAGCTGTGCTTGAGCCCACATCTCTCATCGCTCCATGAACCCCACGTATTGCTATGTCTTTGAGTTCCATCGCTGCACTCCGGCAATCAGTTCCAATCAGTATCCCCAAAAAAAGCAGAAGGGGAAAATAGTGCAGATCTACAAGGCTTTTAATACAAACAATTAACAATACACAGAGATACACTTACATTGTATCCTGACTAAAATACGACACTAATGCCGTCCGCTACATGTGCCAGCTGAGTCCTAGTTGTTGCGCGTCCACCCTTGCGCTCCCTGGTCACGGATCGCGGAGCGCGCGCAAATGACGTCACTCAGGGACTCGCTACACGCTTCCTGGTTGGCAACGTGAATGGGCTTCTCCCACTTTTAGCTGAAACCGCTGAGGGACCTCCGACAGTGCTCGCGCCTCCATGCTGCTTTCCCTCTGACAATCTGCTGGACCTCCCTGCGCGATCTCCTTGTTGATGTTCTGGCCGGGCCCGGTGTCTGCGGGGGGCCCGACGGCCGGCGCTGCAACTTCCAATGTCGGCGTGCTTCAGAAGCCGGCACCAGAGAGTAGGGTGACCAGATTTTAAAGGTCTGTCCCGGCTGCCAGACTTACTTTAAAAAAAAAAATTCTTACATTGAATGCAAAGGCAGGATAACAATGGAGTAATGCGTTAAAAAACACTTTTCACAATTTTCCTTGATACTTATTCTCTAATCTATTTAAGGGGTTTGTTTCTTAATATTGTCCTACATTTGCAGCTGCTTTCCAAGAAGCTGGATGTGTGGTATGACCTTACTCATGATGGCACTCCAAGAAATCACTTCCCGAGTTTCTACTTTAAATGGTTCTACTAGTTTATACAGGCATACCCCGGTTTAAGGACACTCACTTTAAGTACACTCGCGAGTAAGGACATATTGCCCAATAGGCAAACGGCAGTTCGCGCATGCGCCTGTCAGCACGTCCTGAACAGCAATACCGGCTCCCTACCTGTACCGAAGCTGTGCGCAAGCGGGGAGACTATAGAAATGCGTGATTTACATCAGTTATGCATGTATATGACGATTGCAGTACAGTACATGCATTGATAAATGGGAAAAAGGGTGGTGCTTCAATTTAAGTACATTTTCGCTTTACATACAGTACATGCTCTGGTCCCATTGCGTACGTTAATGTGGGGTATGCCTGTACTGTACAAATGTTTAATAATTGGCTACCATAATGGATTGAGGAATCTCCATCCTTTCTGTATAACATAAGATGATGTGTAGCTGGCGAGGGCTTGTTCCTCTTCCAGAAGTCCATGAAACATGTAAATGTTTGAATTAATATGATTAAAACCTCTTGTTTCAGTTGCTGTAGCAGATTTTAGTTGTGCTTTATTTAGCTCATGCGGTTTCTGCTTGTTTTTGCAAAATGGCAGAAATTACCAGAGACCTTGCGTGTGACAGTCAGCATCTTTTGTACACTCCTATCATCTTAAAATCATTTCTATTATCAGGTGTGTACAAAACAAGGGATGTGTATCATTTCTCCAAGACACGCTACATATATAATGTTTACCACATTTTTTTTATATAATGGAGCTTGGGGAGAGTCCTAAAGGGGTGAGACAAACCCGCAAAATGGGTGAAACGCGTTAGAGGTGCAGGGGTATGCGTCCCCCCTCTTTTTAATCATGCTTTATTAAAGAATTTTTATACAGCACAGTCCAGCTTCAGCAACTTTTTCTTCTGCCTCGTGGTGCCCGCTGAATTGCCTCTCCTCACCATAATACAGAGATAAGTGTACTAAAACCCATCCTGAACTGCAGGTTGCAATCTTTACAAATGTTGCGAATACCAATGTAGACCTATGATCGGTCACACTTTTCTCACAAAATCATCTGCGGGCACGTTTTTATTTTTAAATCTGTGCGCTCGGAGTGCAAGTACGGAGACTTAATGGCTTAGGGATTAACACAGCGGGGTCCCTGCGCCCTGTTATGGGACCTGTAACCCGGGAAGCAGGGGGCCCACAGTCTCACGCTTAGTGCAAGTCTCTTACAGACAGGTGCAGCCCGGTAGGATTCACAGAGCTCGAGTCCCATTCAGAAAGAGGCACCCCTGCTGTGTTAATCCCAATGGGCCATTACAGCCTGCTATGGACTGTCCTGTGGATGGTCCTCACTTTTGCACACTATGTGCCGTCCCATGCCCAAGGGAGCTGCTCGATAGAAAAGATTACATCGGTATACATTTAAAAAAAATGATTAGACTTTTGACTTTTGTCAATAACATTCATTTAGTTTTCTCCTTTTGTACTGCACCTTTAAGTGATATATATATATATATATATATATATATATATATCTTGAAAAACAGTTTCATACAAAAGCAAAGAATCATCTGAAGAAGGAGGTATATATATATATATATATATATATATATATATATATATATATATCTTGAAAAACAGTTTCATACAAAAGCAAAGAATCATCTGAAGAAGGAGGTAGAGGATGGCAGACTGTACATTTTACTGTACATGGTAATAGAGTATGCATAGAGAAAGTAGATTTGTGATTGTAACACATTTTGACAACCACATTAGACTGCAGAAAGAGCATCAAACTTCAGGCTTGGGGCATATGGTGCTACCTTCTGCTAGCATAGCTCCAAAACAAGTTGACACTGTTCACTAAGAGGTCATGTTAAAACTCAGGTTCTTTCATTTACGTTGGAAATAAACAATTCAATGTATTAATAAAACTGACATACAAAGAATCACCTCTATGCTTTCAATCAAACTTACTTTCACATTTTCTTTTTTTGTTTCATTTATTTTTGTACGGTTACTTAAAGAAATGAATTTAACAACAATGCAGTTTCATATACTGTATTTTGATGTACAGTATCATATCACATTTTTGTGAGTCTTGAATCTGTCACATCAATTTTAATTACACATCTGGTTCTACAAATAAAATGTAAGCATACTTTAGCAGTCTAAACGTTTTAGTCTTTAATGATTTAATAGTTAGTTCATTTGCATAAGTGAATCCCTTTTAAATGTACCGTTTAGTAAAATAATGGAAAGTCTAATGGAACAATAATTCTTTTGAATTTGAAGCTGATGGGTCTCCAATATTTGAAATCTTTGAACTGTGGTTTTAAATTTAACTGAAATAATAAAACCTTTTCAAAATAAACAACCAATGTATTAAACCACGTCGTAGACACATACATAAATAAGAAAAGTATCGGTTATCTAAATGTAGCAAATTTGTTATATCTAACAATATAATACAGATGGTAGGGTTTTGATTACCTTTCAGAGCCACATTAACTTTAAGACAGC